>NC_067222.1:53817539-54117539 GCF_019924925.1 Ctenopharyngodon idella
AATAACTGACAAATACTGGAGGGTCATTCTGTGCCACAACAAAACTTTGTCAATAACTTTTGTCATGAACTAATGTCAATAACTAATGTCAGTATTATGAGTAATGAGGATAAACACTGTAACGTGATATATTTTATACACTATATTTTAGCTGTATTTTATTGTGTCAACAGCGGCTGAGGTCCACATCCCTGCGCCTGCTGGAAACCATTAAACAGCAACAAGACCAGCTTGTGGCAAAGGTGAACTACCTCAGCAGCAGGCTGAACAGCACCCCGGGCCAGATGTTGAGATGCCCAACAATATCCATTTTCCCTGGAACAATTGGAGGCAGTGGAGGCATTTGAAATGTTTTTTAAGGAACCGTCAAATGGCCCAGCTCTACAGAGATTGGTGAGTTTTCTTACTTAATATGAATGGTGCCATTAGGTTTATTGATTGTCCATGATTATTGCAAATATTCTATTGAAGCAGCCCTGAACAGGCCTGTCCTGAAATGCCTTTTCCCAGGGAAAGATTCTGTCAGTGAGCAACAATCTCCCTGGTTTGACATTGTGTGTAAAGGTGGCACAGGTCCATGAGGGTGTGAGCCAAGTACATGTTTAGGAAAAAAAAAATAATCCAAGAGAACATAGAAGTTTTTCTTTTTCTACATATCTGGACGCTTTCAACAGGAACAAAAACATTTTAAATGCACCTTTAAATTAGGGATGTGTCAAGATTTTCGAATGTTCGATTAGTTGATTTAATTATAGAATATCGAATAGGTTGTGCGATTATCGTCTTAAAAAAATTCCCCACTTGTAATCAGCGGGTGGCGCACGCTTCCAATAACGCACCTAAAAGCTGTCAATCAGCTCAGACATTGTCTCACACGCACACTAGACTTGTGTGGCATATAACAGACACATTAAAATTAATTTTAACATAAGTGCCATCATTCAGTCTGTTCGCAATATGTTATTACGTGTTTAGGCAGCCTAAAATCATTATGGCTTGAGGTAGGTTCAGTAAGAGAACAGACACTACAAACGCGGAACGCGGCGCAGCCCGTCACTGTTTGGGAGGGTCCCGTTTCACTGTTGCACTGTAGTGAGAGCACAGCTGAGATCGCATCAACTTCAAAGCCTATGATAAGTCCGAAATCACCCCCTAAAGCCTCATTCACTATTCCCTACGTTATCCACTTATAGTTCATTGAAGGAGTGAATGAAAACGAGTGAGTGAATTCGGACAGCCGTTGTGTGTACATGGGCTGTACACTCGTTATTGCGGTGCAATGTGAGATTGAATGAGTGCACTCAGTAACGTCCACTATGGTTTCGGACACCACTACAAATGGCTGTCGCCTCAAATAATGCCCTATTTGAGGTTATATGGGGCGATTTCGGATTCAGCCCTTGATTACAGCGGAGAATTCAAACTACACGCGGCACGCAAGATAGAGCGGTTTCTGCGCGGAGCGCCGTGATGAGATTAACAACGTTCTGACATGGATCAGAAAGCACTAAATTAGGTTTTGACCACAAAATGAATGTAGAGCAGCCTCGCCAACGTAGGCTACTTAACAAAAACAGAATAGGCTATAACCTATAACTTAATGGAAGTATAAAATTGATATTTAATTTCCATTGAGTAGTGATTACTTTTGTACAGTAAATTGATGTCTTGACTTGAACCTTTTCTGTTAGGCCTATTTACAATATTGTTAGGTTAAAAATACAAGGCAATGCAGAATTAAGCTTAGGCCTATATTGCTGTAGTAGCCTAGGCCTAGTGATAGTTTTAGTTTTATCCTATTTTATCCTACAAGAACAGAAGGGATTTTGAAAATGAGATAAACGGTGCCGATATATAGGTGATTTCTGATAAACACTGTTGTGTTTTCCATAGTTGACAGTGGCGTTGTCTGCTGCATATGCAGACATGTTTTTCACATCAAGACCAGACATCTCCAGTTTAGCCAGCAGCTGGTTTGTTGTAGCCTCTGAAGTTTCGTTGCTCTCACTATAAAAATCTAACAGTGCATGTTGCACACCTTCCTCAAAGTGCAAATATCTCAGTACAATCGGGAAACACTTGGTCGTACCTTTGTTTGATGCGTCCGTTGCCACTGAAAAAGGCAGATTGTTTAATTTGATGTAATCTGAATGTATATGTACAGAGTAGGGCGCTAGGACATTCTCACACAAAGCCTTAGCTTTTGTTTTCCCACAGGTCATCCCCTTAGCTGTAGATGAGTCAATAAAGATCTCTCTGTCAACTTTCACTCCACAGTCTACACTCCTGTATGACTGGTGATGCTTGACTGCATGATAGACTTTAGCTCTGCAGCAGAGATTTTGTCAACCTGAGGTGATGTTGCTTTCTCGAAAAATGACCTCAGGGGAAGATGTACCTGCAGCTTGTCAGTTACTTTTATGTTTTCCATGCTGGCATGTGTCAGTGGCAGCTTTCCCTTGACTACTAACGGTCCACTTCACAGTGACACAGTGTGCAAATTCCATGAAAATCGTCTCTAGCAGTAACAGCCAGTAAATCCGGACGTATGGTCACCCTATGTGTGTCAGTAGAGATTTCAGATTACATTTCCAAACATTCATTTTTGCCATTAATTGTAATAATCCAGTGAGATTTTTGTATGTACAAGGAGCCTGACAACAGCTAGTATGATCCACATTGGAATCTTTTGCATTGAATATAAATATTTCTGTCTATAGTGGTTGTGACATCCCTGTTGGTCATTATCTGAGTGTGCGTCTGTGTATTTGTCTTTGTTTTGCAGGTGTCTGGATGATTGTGGCTTGATTGGGAACACCCGCGCAGGTGTTTCCTCGTTCTCCATAAAAGCTCTCCTTCCTTTCAGCAGTGTGGCTTCTGATCTGGTTCTGCTCTGGATTTGGTGGCAGCTTTTTAGCTCTTGCCTTACAACCGGGTACACCTGTAACATACGGAGGGAGTCCCAAAAAGCGCAACCATAGGACAAGACTCAACACGGGTCTTTGTCACATGTGACAAAAAAAAAACATTTAAAAATTGATAACCAAAAAGAAGTTATGGATGGGCATAGCCAAAACATTTATATTAAACCAGCAGGGGCTTGATTGCAGCGATCACATGATCAAAACCATGCTTAATTTGTGCCAACCTCACTTTTGTCCATAAATTCGATGAACAAATTTTAATTGGATGAGACAATGTTGTGCACAGATAGTATAACATGGGACAAAATCTGGTTCCAGGTTTTCATCTCCAAATGTGAGGCAAATGTCTGACACCCACTGTTATTCAATAAGGGAAAGAGAGGTAGTAAAAAAGGTAGATCAGCCTGGTATGAAGTTTATTATCTGGATATTATTATCTAGATGAGATTTTGGTGGAAGATTCGGAAAGTCTGGGAATTTTTTTTATAACAAAGTTTCGGAGCTGAAAGTAGCTAGGCTATCTAAAAAAAAAATGAGCACTAGAAACAGAATTTTGTGTAACTGGAAAATATTATCAATGTAGATATCATTGACAACTGAAATCCCTGCTCTCTGACAAATATTAAATGCTTTATGATTAAGTGATGATATACGGGGTTACGATTAATAGGTGGAAACCAATGGCAACCGCTGAAGACTAAAAGATTTCGAAATTGGGACCAATTCGTAATGATTGCCGGACAATGGGGATTATCATAGGAATAGCGTGAGGACAGGCTTAATAGGACCGCACAGTATTATTTTTAACGTTTTAGTCAAAGAATCCTGAAAAAAGTATATGAAGAGTTTGGTTTCAAAATACGATAAACAACATTTAAAAAAAAAAAAAAAAAAAAATCCGCCAAAATCAGTATTGTATCTGATCAGTATTGAAAAGTCATTTATTAATTTTACACAAAATGCGATTTCTGTGTGTTATTCTGTCATGTTTTCTCCCTTTCTTTCCAAAACGCAACAACGCCAGCCTCCTTTCTCTGCGATATATCCACTCAACCAATCACAGCGCACCATTCCACACACTAAACAGTAATGGAGGCACTCTGAATACAGCCCGGCATCCTTGTTTTCCTTATCTGCTTGTACTTTGTGATCAACAAAAACAGAGGAATTAATAATTTTGACGGCATTGATGAACCTGTGGTGGTTTCTGCAGTGGAGGACGAAACGTAAGTCATCGAAATGTAATCATTACGTGAGGAGATTAAGAAGATGAGGCACTTGGTCAAGCCATTGCTTGTTCCACGACAGAATCAAACTTCTGTCGCGGTCCACAAAACTGAATCATGAACAGTTTTTAAAAGCCGTTTTTAATACCAATGTACTCTGTAAATGTGTTTATTTTAACCGTGCGGTGGCGCCAGATACTCTTTAATCGGTAATGACAAATAATTCATTTATTACATTAACAAGATAACTCGCTGAATTCATTTTGGGAGCGACGGCTGAATGTAGGCTATTTTTAGTCAAATGCCTTTATATAAGATTAGTATTGACAAAGTTCAGAGGCTGTCATATACGTGAATCAACTTTGTTGTGTATTTTCAATATGAAATAATAAATTTTATATATTGATAGATTAAATGCATTTTGAAAAAAAAATAGTGTTTGGGAAGCGTATTTATTGCATTCTCGGGGTAAAAAAAAAGGAAAAAAAAATCCGTTTTAGTAATAAACCTTTTAGACAAATCAAAAATGAGATTTTAATGTGTTTTATGTGTTGTTGTGTGGTCTTTATTAGTATTTTATGTAATAACCTAAAGATGCTTGTGAAAGTTATAAAAACTGAATAATAGCGTTGGACATAACTTTTCTTCTCTTTATTTAATATAAAACTTTATTATATATTTTAAAACTTCTTTTTTTTATATTTTATTTTTTTTTTTTTTTTTTTTTTTTTTTCTTTTTCAGTTAAAAGCATAGGTGTTCATTTGCAGGCTCATCCTCAACTGCACTTTGCGTTTTATTAAGTAATAGAGCATGTTGTGTTGGGAGCTTTTTATTGGCACCATGCTGAAATCAACATCAGAACATCATTTAATGATGTCAATGTGTGGTTTCTTCGCAGGTACACACAAAGAGTTGCACAAGACTGAAACCTTTAAAGAAAAGAAGGAATGTTTGAGTGATGGAATTTGGGTCAAGGTGAGCGGGTTGCTGGTTTGACATTTGTTGAAAGTCTAAAGGGCCTGATTGCAGTGGGTCAATTAAACATTAAAGTGTAGGTTTGTGATATTGTCAGGGAATTCTACGTTCTGCTATAAATTAAAATAACAAAAAAAAAAAAAAACCACAAATTTTACTGATTATATATACAGTATAAATAAATCGGCAGTGATGCTGGGTTTATTTGTTTTTCAGGGCCCGTCTGGTTGTGCATGAGAGGCTGATGTTTGTTACTCCTCACAACCAGAGAGTGCTGCGATGCCAGGATGATCGACAGTAGTATTTAAAACAAGCCTGAAAAAAAGAGTTGAAGAAATGTACATATCAGTGCAATACATCAGGAGTGTTTTTAACAGTCATTTTTACTGACACATGACATTTTTATTGCTAACGTAAGACTGTTGAACTTTTTACTGCGTCTGGATTCTTCAATTCACAACGGCGGCACAGCTGAAAGAGCTGCACCCTCTACTGTACAGGTATGCATTTCTTTCAGCCTGAGGCTTATTCATTTCACTTTTGGGGCCGTATTTTAATGACCTAAGCACATGGTCTAAAGCACATGGCGCAAGTGCACTTAGGGCATGTCTGAATCCACTTTTGCTAGTTTAACGACAAGAAAAATGGTCGGCGCACCAAATGCATGGTTTAAAAGGGTTGTCCCTATTCTCTTAATGAGTCATGGGTGTGTTTTGGGTGTAACATGCAATAAACCAATCAGAGCTTCATCTCCTATTCCCTTTAAAAGCCAGTTGCGCTTGCGCCATGGCGGACTCGCTATTTACATGGCAGAATTTGCAGGTGGAAAACTGAACGCTTCTAGTGAGGAAACAGATCTGCTAATGCACGAGGAGACCTTCTACGGGACAAGCCGGATTCCACCAAAGCATTTTTATCTTTATGCACACAATAATAATCTTTTAGAACTGTAGAACTTTTGTTATTTAAAAAAACACAAGTAAGTGAAGCCCAGGTGAGTAAAAGTGACGCAAAAGTAATGTGACCCATTACTTTTCATTAAAAGTAAGTAATAATGCAATTAGTTCGTTTTTTTTAGCGAGTAACAATATTGTAATGCATTTTTAAAAGTAACTTTTGAATCAATAATCAAATAAATTCACTGTCAACCCAAAGATTCACAGCCCTACATGTTAGAAACATAATCAAAGTAAAATAACAATGCAATGTTTAAAAACTATTGTTCATGTTCACTGTCACGTGGATGATGCAAATGTGCCGCAAAATAACACAATTCAATTCAATTCACATTTATTTGTATAGCGCTTTTCACAATACATATCGTTTCAAAGCAGCTTTACAGAGAATGCATGTCAACATTACAATTTGGAGAATGCAGTTAGCTAATAATGTAATAATTTAGGCAATTAATTTACAATCACTGTTAGAAGTTTAACTGAAGGTAAAAGCAATGAGCTTCTGGAAAAATGAATTACATAATTAGGATGTATAGAAATTTAGGAATGTGCGTGTTGATCCAGATGATTGCGTCTTCTGAAGTCCTCGCAGGAGTTGGCGCCGTCTCTTCAAAGGTGTTGGTCATCTGAGGTCTTCTTAAGAGGCTGGATCCAAACTGAAGCTGATGTACTCTCTAGAGTCCCGAGGTAAAACAGAAAAGCAAATGGAGAATAATTAGCATAGCTGCTGTTCATAACATTAAGCAAAGATAGTCATGTGCAATTGATCTGATCTGAGATGCATTATGTGAATGCTTGGCTAAAGAGATGCGTCTTTAATCTAGATTTAAACTGGGTGAGCGAGTCTGAGTCCTGAACATTATCAGGAAGGCTATTCCAGAGTTTATGAGCCAAATGTGAAAACGCTCTCCCTCCTTTAGAGGACTTAGCTATCATAAACACACATTGTACCTAGTTACATTGTGTACTAAGACCGACAGAAAATGAAAATTTGTGACTTTCTAGGCCGATATGGTTAGGAACCATACTCTCATTCTGGCGTAATAATCAAGGAACTTTGCTGCCGTACCATGGGTGCGCCTCTCACAAATGTCTCCATGGTTGCAAGGCACGCTACCTGTGCAAACGGGGTAACGTTGTTAGCAACTACAAATTTAATGATTAAGCCCATAGGCACCGATATATGTTTCTGCCGGTGGGTGCTCAGTGCCCCACATCCGCGCCCAGTTTTCTTATTCCCTGAGTCTCGAGGTAGAGTTTTGGTTAATAGAGTCAGAGGTTCAGCCGTGCTCTATGTAACGACTGAGAAAAATCGGACACAATTATTTGTTATAGGTAACCAAAACTTGTTTAAAGCACTCTGGGGCCTGTCCCCCATCCCCCGAGAAGTTCTCTGTTACAAGTTTTATTGCGCTAAAGAATGTGGTTGCCACATTGAGAGAAGAGACACAGAAACGTGCATCTTTCCTGCATTTTCCCCACAGAACACAGACTTTCCTGCATTAATGTATAGACAGACCGTTCTATAAATCGGGTTCTCAGAATCCTGCCTCACACAAACATGTCGACGCGAAAGGAAGGAGAATCTTCAAGGCAACGTCACAGAGTTGAGGGTATTCCTGCATCAATGCTGCCCAGAATGACAAAAGAGGACAGGAGCTGAAGAGTTCCTTCAGTCTACTGTCACTCTTCAGCTCAATAAGCTGTTCCTGCATATCAATTGATAGCTCGTTTGCTGTGCACACAAACGGATCTCGAACCCACGCAAAAGAGCGATAATCCTCTTTAAAGTATGTCGCAAATTGTTTTCTCATTGCTGACAGGTGCTCAGATGCTGATTGAAATAGGGAGGAGAAATCGTGTGACGTGCCTGCATCAGTGATAAAGTCTGCGAGGCTGGGGAACATGTCGCAGTTCCCTCGACTGATGCGGCCATGCCAGAGGTCTAGTTTTTGTGTGAAGGCGTGCACTTTGTCTGCAAGGAGCAAAATATGAGTTTTGCGGCCTTGCAAAGACAGGTTGAGGCCATTCAAGCGGTCAAATATATCGACAAAATAGGACAGAGACGCAAGCCACATAGTGTCATCCAGATGCTTCGCCAGATCTGATATGATTTGTCAAAAACCACTTCACCTCCTCTCGCAGCTCATACAACCGCTGTAACACCCGCCCCCTGGAGAGCCAGCGAACTTCAGTGTGCAGAAGCAGCTGTTCGTGCCCTGACCCCATCTCCTGGCAGAGGACCCCAAACAAGATGAGATTTGATGAGATTTATAATTTTCACAGATTGGTTCAGCACGGAGTCAAAGAGAACCGGCATTTTTTTAGCAGCTAGTGCTTTGCGAAGGATCACGCAATGTGTCCATTTCACAAGTGGAGCTACTTGCTGAACGCGAGCAGCTAGGCCACGCTCACGCCCTGTCATTGCCTGCGCACCATCCGTGCATAGGCCAACGCATCGGTCCCAAGCCAAACCATTTATAAATATCAAGGACATTGAAAATGGCTTCTCCTGTAGTGTGCGACTGAAGAGGCCGGCAAAACAGGACATCCTCCTCAATCGCCTTGTCCCGCAGATACCTGACATAGGTGAGGAGCTGTGCCTGCCCAGCAATATCAGTGGATTCGTCCAGCTGCAGCGCGTAGTAAGGACTCTTTTTTACGAACTCTATCAGTTGCTCTCTGATATCATTGGACATGTCTACAATTCTCCTAGTGACTGTGTCATTGGACAGGGATATTGCACTGAGTTTGGCTGCTGCACTATCGCCTATCATTATTCTGCACGTCTTGTGCTGCCGGCAAAATGAGAGTCTCGGCGATTGTATGCGGTTTACCCAGTTTACCGATTCTTTTGGCCACTACATACGATGCCTCCAAACACTGTTTAGACACAGTGCTGTGTACTGAAATGGTTGCCTGTTGCTGATGGAGGCCATCAAGCTTTCTTTTAAAATATTCAGGCGGTTCATTTTTAATGCCAGCATGCTTTGTTTCGAGGTGCCTTTTTAATTTGCAGGGCTTCATACTGTCGTTTGCCAGCACCTCAGCACACACGACACACTGAGGTCTCAGATCAGCCGTGACTGTAAACCCAAACTGCACCTCACGTAAAACTGAACCTCACGTTTTATACGTTTGCAGCCTCTGAAACTTCCGTCCGTCATGAAAATTAATTCAGATGGTTTGATTTTCTGCATTTTTCGCATCCGTAGCAAATATTTTGAGGGGTGTTTTTGACAATTGAGAGCCACCAAATGACGAATATGAAAAAACGAATACGACAGTTTCGGACTCAGTCAGGGTGCAAGGACCTTAAACTTTTGAGGCTTGCGCAGCTTCTCGAGGAGAAATCAAACAAATGAGCGCCGTTTTCTAAAGTCTATGAGCGCAGCACACACAAATAAACTCAACTGACATACTGCAGTTAAATTTCAAAATGTGGTGTTTTTATATTTATAACATTTGAATACAGTTCAGCAACATACATCACACGACCTGACGACCAAGAGAGCTGACAACTGACCATCACTTAATTTACCATCACCTCGCGATTGAAAATGTGACACTGATATGACAGTTCAACAAACAAGTTAATAATATTAAGTCACTTACATTTTAGACGAAATAATGACTGTTTTGGTCTATTTTAGCAGCGAAAATAGATCCGATAAATCCAAATAAAGATCACAACATAGCGCATCTCACAGCAACACTCAATCGTGTTTTGAATGATTCAGTGTTTTGAACAAATCGTTTGAGTCAAAGATTCAATGACCCATTCACAAACATCTGTCTCATTCTTGATGAATCGGCCGTTTGAACGAATCGTGAATGAACGACTCAATGATCGCTTAATAAAACCGCTTATCACCTGCATTTGCGCTCACTATCGACAAACCAATCAAATTTGTTCAAAACTTTTTTTTAAATCAGTCCAAACACATTTTAATTTTATTCAGGAGTTATGTATATACAAAACTATAACTTTTTATGACAGTAGTTTAGTGAAAATTTGCAATTTTTTTTTTCAGTTTTTTTTCCTCCCATCCTGTAGCCTACTCGCGCCCCCCCGGGAGAGCCCCACCGGTTGAGAACCACTGCACTAAATCATCCAGTGGGTATTCCTTTTCAGAATCACGTGCCAACAAATCATCAATCATAGACTCCTTTTCAAGGAGACGTAAATGTTCCTCCACTTTTGCTGATATTTTCCTTCTTTTAGTTCTTTCTGAACACTCCATTATTTCTAAAAAAAAAAAAAAAAAAAAACCATTTTGTTTTTAGCTATGATTACAGGGGATCGGGAATGACAAACTCTAGAGTACAATTGCAAATAATATAGTTTGTTGAAGCTGGTATTAATGTGACTGATTTTACCAACTGTTCTTCTAGTATCCCTCAGTGTGATCAGCTCACAACTTTTTTTAAATATTGAGATGTAACGTTAGCCTACCATCTCTCTCGTTCTGTAGTGTGTGCTGCGCTCACATCCAGCACTTATCTCAGCCAGTTTTTGCATCCTCTGGCCACGGGAGCGCACTCAGAGAAGCGGAGTTTACTCATTTATCTACATAAACGTTTATTTAAATGTGTTTATAGGTCAGTGACAAAAATGGTGCGGCAAGATGATAAATTTAAAAATATTTTTAAAACTTGTTTTAAAAGCATGCGTCAGGTATGTTAAAATGTATATAGTGTATTTGTGTTGATTTTATGTAAATAAAAATGACATTTACACCATTTTTTACGAAAGTTAAGAATGAATGTACCTGAAAATGAAAAATAATAAATATTTTATCCACCTAGATGGCATGTAAACATTCTCATAGAAATAAATACTTCATTTTAAAATATCAAACGAAAAATTATTTTTTTAGAGTTACGTCTAAATGTAAATTTTAATGTGTTTTTGCTAGATTTGGTGGGACATATGCTGAAAACACCTCTGTTTTCTAAATAATCTTTGACAAATTATGTAAAAATTGTTAAAAACTATGTTATTACACTAAACTAGGTGAATACATTTTAGTCCACATCAATTTTTCTGTATATAATTATATTTTTATGAAAAATACTGGTTACACCAATTGACACAAATGGGTTACACCACCTGACCAGATTGCTTCTACAGTCAAAATCCATTGTTTGTTGAAGAAATTGACACTGAAAATCAAGCATGAGAGTCAACAAGTTCAGCTGAATTGGTTTTATTTTTTTTTTGGTACTGAAAAACTGTCTGACAACAAGAAATCATAGTGATGAACAAATTCATGTCTTGTGTTGTAATTACAGTTAGGAAACAATATCTGATAACAAATCATCAGAGTGATGAACAGTCAACTCATGTCTTGTATGAGTTAAGGAACAATATCTCATAACAAGAAATCACAGTGAACTCATATCTTGTATTCTAATTACAATTACAATAACTGGTAACAACAAATCAGGGTAAAATCATATCTTCAAAAATGTTGTGTATGTGCATGTGTAATTAGGCATGGGGTGAAAGGGAATGTGTGTTTAGGAGCCTGAGTGTACTTTGACTTTCCATTTAAGTCTTATTCCTGTCCAGAAAAGTGTGTAAGTGTGACAGAAGATTTCCAGGCTGTGTGTGCTTGGAACTGCTTCCAGTCCTCAGTCATGAGTTTTGAATGACGTGAGTTCAAAGGTTCTGGCTCAGATATTACGTGCAGCACATCGG
This sequence comes from Ctenopharyngodon idella, assembly GCF_019924925.1. Lineage (NCBI taxonomy): Eukaryota > Metazoa > Chordata > Actinopteri > Cypriniformes > Xenocyprididae > Ctenopharyngodon > Ctenopharyngodon idella. Next base: position 53,829,326 of record NC_067222.1, read on the forward strand.
ACACATAGTAGAATAGGAGATCAGGTGGATGAGGCCAGCGGAAGACATTCTTCCCACCCAGTTGTTGCATGCAGCTCACTTCTACTTCTTCACCCACCACCTGGATGACCTGTCCCACGAAAGGCTTACTGTCATATCTGACCAGAATGAACTTGCCTTGCAGATCTGGCAAACAGTTGGTAGCTGTTGAGGGGAGGTTCTCTGATAGGTTGCGGAAATCTACTGTAGATGGATCATAGCACTTGCAGATACCAGGTCTTGCACAGAAACATGAAATTTCCCTCCACTGAATTGCAGCTGGTTCTGTAGAGGTTACTTGATGAATCTTCAGTGTACCTTTCACAGCTGGGACATTTTTTGGGACAGATTCATCATACTTTGCGATGGCTTCCTCCGATATCCAATAGTATTTGATGGTAGAGTGTTGATCCTTCAGGAATTTATAAAGTTCCTCAGCTGTTTGCAACTCAGTGCCTCTTTGGACTGCTGTATCTGCAATGCGCTTTACAGCCCCACCTACTCCATCAGGAGCTCCTTTCCCATGTGATTTCTCACTAAAGTTCCAAGTGACCTTTTGGAAGCCAGATAAAAAAGGCACTGTGCTGAGTAGATAAAAATTTTTCTTGTTCCTGTATTGGGTCACTGGTCCATCACTGATGATATGTAGAGTACAAGGCGGTGTGTTACATTTGGCTATGGCGTCCCTCAATACAGGCTCCATGTGTGCCCATACAGCACGTTCATCATGGCGGAGAGAGGGAGATAGAGTGGCATAAGAGAAGGATGATGAGGCCGTATACACCACACAGGTGTGGATTGTAACCTGCTTGCGGCTGCCACCGAAGTGGAAAGCCTGAATTTCACTGCTGAGCTTACAGCCATAGTTCTCAGAAAAGTCTACATGAATGCAGACTTCATCCTCACGTAGTGTTTCTTTCAGCTCTCTGAGTGTTTTGGCTTGGTGGAGCCAATTGAAATGGTGCTTAGCTAGAGAGTCTAGCTTCTTGTTGAGCAAAGCCAACAGATCTTCACACTTTCCGGTTTGTGTGACTTTTGCAAAGTTAGTGAAGGTGTTCTCTTCTTCAGATGTGACTACTCTGGACCACTGCTGCCATGTAATTTCAGTATCCTCCAGAGGTCCTTCAAACTCAATCTTGTTGTAGCAGCACTTAGCACAGGTGCGATACATGCAATGCTTGGTGGTAGTATTGCATGCAATAACTGCTAGCAACTCTGAAATACTGTTTGTGAGAAGAATGCCTTTCTGGTGCAATCTGTCCACAAGCAGCTCGACATTCTCATGGTCTATGCAAGCACATGTATTTCTGTCAGTGTCTTTTGCTGGTGTTACATAAAAGGGGCAGTATCTCACAAATTGTCTATATGACAATTTCAGGTGTCTCTTGACTGTTGCATTGTACTGTGCATGAAGATCCTTCAGTGAGTGAAGCAGTACTCTCCTCTGCTGCTTTAACATTTAACATCCATAACATTTTTGTGACATGACAAGCTGACCTCAACTCTCCTGCCTATAATATATTTGTGTATGATTGTCAGTGCCAAGGGAAAGAAGGAGATGGAGAAGGAGAAAGGGAAAGGGAGAGCATGCAGGAAGAACCAGGTGAGGAAACAACAACAATAAATTGACACATAGTGAATAGTGGCAAGCAAAACAGTAACTACTCATACTCCTATACTAACTTATTGGCATTAAGTAGCCTATATTACATTTACTTTTTGTAACATATTTTTTGTTTTTGTGTGAAAAGAGGGTGGGTGGTGGCAGTGGGTGCTCAGCACCCCTAAAGCTCTGACCCTAGAATCGCCCCTGGACCACGTCCCTAATTTACGATCGCCTTTTGAGAGAGGCATGTTCTGTGCGCGCACTTTGGCGGTGTGCCAGTCAGAACGAGCGCTGCACCGAGTTCCTTTTCAGGATATATTGTGCTTATAACTCTTTTTAACGTCAAGCACGTCCTGCTCTTTATATTCTCATTAATACATTTCATCACTCTGAAGTGTCAACAATGCAATGTTGCTGCGATATACGATATAGCAAAGTCTCTAACGATAGACTTTTTATTTCGTGGTAATATCGTCATATCGCCCAGCCCTACATTGAACACTTGAAAATAGTTCCAAATAGTAGGTTAGTTTATATTACATCTATAATCAGCATCATAAACTAGTGATATTTGACTAAACTGGCCCCTAAAAGAAAGGCTTGTAATAGGAGTCAAATGGTGTAACCGGTTACACCATTTGACATTTCAATTTAAAATCAAATTTGACAGGTATTATCATGGACACCTATTCAAGCACATGGCCTTGGTGGAAATATTTCAAATGTAATTTTTAAAGTTAATACACATTTTTATAATAATGATGAATTATCAATGTATTTGTGGGGTCATACCATTTGACATGTATACCTAAGAATACCTGACCATACCCTAAAAATGTCAAATTATCTCATATTTTAAAGACAGTTACTAACTTTTGCATGCAGCACTTAGTCTCACCAGGGGTCATTCTCTGTGATATAATTTCCTGTCACATGGTCTTCTTGCTCAATATTAAAAAAATGGCTCCTTGAATGGTGGTTACACCACCTTGACACTTCACGAATTTGACTTGACTCCTATGATTCCCCAAATTATTTATAATATTCAGAACAATGGTGTTCAATTTATTTTTATATACTATTAAATTGTTCTAATGTAAGATTATGCCAAGCTAGCTGATATGGGGTTTTATTGAGAATTGCACCTTTTTTAAACAAGATGAATTATTTGGTACAAAGTTTTTACGGTTACACCACATTGACATTTTTGCAATCAATCCCCAAATATTCTCTCAAAATTCATTAAAACCATACATTTTAAACTTGGTCCTCAAAAGAGAGAATGTATGCAATTAATTTGCTAATTTATTTTACAATTTTAACCCTTTTAAATTGAATTAAACTATATGGACACAAAAAAATGAGCGTCACGTCATTGACCCATATACCTCACCATTTGAGCTAATTCACTATAATCCTCAGAGAGTCAAAACAATAGAAGAATGGAAAGAGTGTGTGAGTGAAGGTGGTTGTGAATGTGTGTAGATGTGTGTTAGTTACAGGATCGTAGAATGACACCGTTCCTCTGTCATAGTCCAGATAAACTCTCACACGATCAACCTTCCGTTTAACACGAAAACCAGAACCTATATACCGTCCTGACATATGATACTCCACACTCCAGACATCAGTGTTAAAGAATTCACACCCCTTCCCCTGGTTTGATGCTGTATTTACTCCAAGACACCAGCGTTGACTCTGTTTAACCTCCACATCCCAGCAGTGTGTTCCTGAGTTATAACCCTCTGAACTCAGAACACAGGGATAGAAGTCAAATCTCTCTGGATTATCTGGAAGAGGTTGTTTGTTCCTGCAGTTTCTCACACTGGTCAGATCATCAGACAGGATAAGCCATGGATTTGCAGTGTTTGGATCCAGAATCACAGGACCTGATGAGACACAAATCAACAGATGCTTTAATTCTGATGATCATATAATGATCAAGAGTGAACCCAACACTTATTATTATGAATTATGACACTCATCCTGTTGATCAAACACATCAGACATCTCCGATCCTCTGAATAGTTTCATTTTTATCATCGGTGTTTAACGGCATAAACTACAAACATTACATGTGTGATTTAGACATTTGTGTCCATCAAGAGAAACTGATACTTAGGGAAAGTTAAAATAACAATTAAAGCTGCAAGCAGCAATGAAAGGGCCCTGGCATCCATGCCACCACCACCCGGTGGCTTTAGGAGAAAAGAGCAAGGGGGGTGTAATGCCACACCAGCAGAGGGAGCCCTCACCTGAATTCTGACTGTGTGCCACTCCCTCTGTTCACTCTACAGTCACTTCCTGTTTGGCAGCCATTTTAAGCATGGCATGACCAAACAGGTATTGCGAAGTATTGCCAGTTCTACTGCCTGTTTACTTTGTGTATGACCATTTGCCTGCTTTCTCTGATTACTGATTATTGGATTTCCATTTTTGACTTGGTCGCCTGTTTGGATTGTTTTTGTGTTTGACCATCTTGCCTGCCTTTACGACACCAGCCTTTGGATTACCCCTTTAACCTGTTTGCCTGTTGGACTGTTTTTGTGGTTTTGACCCTTTGCCTGGCTTCACGCTTCTTTTGGACTGTTCCTAATAAACTTCAGCACATGGATTCCAACTCGGCTTCCGCCTCCTCATTACAGTGGGCAATATGCATTTAAGTATATAAATATAGGAGGACAATGTCAGTTATTTGTATTTGCCACACTTCCTGCTACCAGCTGGTGGTTGGGCAAAGAATTGGCCTATTTGATCTATCCCTTCACCGTTACACTGACTTGGTTGATTAAAGGGATAGTTTACCCAAAAATGAAATTTATTCCATGTTGTATATTTATTTCTAGTTGTATAAGACTATCTTCTTTCAGACAAACACAATCAGAGATATATTTAAAAATATCCTTAGTCCTTCAAGGTTTATAATGCTTGTGACTGCCCAAATTTTGAAAACAAAAAAAAGAGCATCCATCCATGAAAAAATTAATCCATATGACTCCAGGGGGTTAATAAAGGCCTTCTGAAGTGAATCGATGCATTTGTGTACGACAAATATCCTTATTTAAAACTTTATAAACTAAAATAACAAGCTTCCAACGCGACAGCCATAAACATCCGACCTATGTCTGAAAAACGTTAACTTCCGTTAACTACACAATGACATGACGTACTACGAGTTATAGATTATTATTATTATTTTTTAATGGATGATGCATGTTTTGTTTTTTTTTGTCTTCAAAATTTGGGCAGCCATTCACAACCATTATAAACCTTGGAGGACTAAGGATATTTTTAAATATAATTGGTAAACTATTTAGCCTAGGCTACTAAAACAAACAACTTCCTGTTTCATGGCGTTAATTGCACACATTAGCACTTAGCTAAGTGTTCTAGCATGTTTGGTACTTCGTGGCATATTGAAATGTGTTTCTGGGAGTGAATTACAGTGTAAAGCATGCCATTTCCTGTTGCCAGCAGGTGGCGCTATGACTAACTGAATATTGGCATGTAGCTGTCTTCAGGCCAGGACTCTTATCACACGTGAAGTTTGGGGCAAAAACCTCTTGTGACATGGCAAAACATCAGACTTTGTCAGGCCGCTACGGACACGCCCCTCAAGATCTTTGCAATTTAACATCACTAATTGGCCTTAAGATTAGACAGACCAAATATGATGTTGATCTGATTAAATCTCTATAAGGAGGTAATCACAGTGTAAAACATGACATTTCCTGTTGCCCACAGGTGGCACTATTACTATAACTGAATATTGACATGTAGTGTGACGTGACTACCAAATTTCATACTTGTATGTGAAACGTAGCGCAAGCACAGATGGTGTGAAAACCCTATTGTAATTGCTTGGTCTATTATTCTTCTTCTCTGAAATTTATCAGATTTTTGAGGGCTTAAACATGCTCGAAAACTCATGAAACTTTGCATGCGCGTCAGAAGTGGTGAAAATTTACATCTGACATGAGTTTTAAAATTAGGTGTGGCAAAATGGCTCGATAGCGCCACTTACAAAATTTCAGTTTCACTACGTTTCACGTACAGGTATGAAATTCAGTAGACACATGTAACAGCCCAATACCTACAAAAAAGTCCATGGGTGCAAAATCTGAAAACCCAACAGGAAGTGAGATATTTTGAATTTTCTCTGTAAAATGTTTGCAGTTTTTGCCATTTACATGTTGTACTTTAACGAACTCCTCCTAGAGATTTTATCAGATCAACATCATATTTGGTCAGTCTAATCTAAAGGCGTTTGCGATCTATCCATCCATCCATCAGTTTGTGTCATGAAGCACCTTTAATTATCCACCCATCCATCATTTCCAGTGTATGTGTAAGAGCACAGATCTTCTGCCGTCAGACTCACTGTTTTGGACGATGTCCTGCATCTTCTTCCAGACTCTGAACGGCAGGTTGCCCAAGTAACGTGGCACATGAATCAAAGCTCCAGAAGCCATCTGTGGATCTGACTGTGAGCTCTGAACTCTGGAAGAACATTCAGGAGTCAGAACTGCAGTGGCTTTGGATCAGAACCAGAGAGACCAGAGATAGGAGCAGATCACTCACCTTTCCATTGAGACTGGAAACTCCTGCAGAACAAACACACCATTTATCATCAAGAACTCAATCAATGAACCAATGATCAACCAATGATCTGAAATCAGACCTTCAGAAAGCAGACGTCATTGGCTTTCATCATCTCCTCCATGTCTTTGATTGTGTGTGAAAGAGCTGAGATGTGTCTGTTCATCTCCTCCAGCTTCTCCTTCATCATCCGCTTCTTCTGCTCCTCTTCCTCCCTCAGTGCAGTGATTGTAGCTTCTTTTTCATCTCTGAGAAACTGATGAAGCTTCTCAAACTGCTGTTTAATCTGACACTCTGTGTGCTCAGCTTGAGACTGAAATCAAATCACATTCACTTCAATCATCTCAATCAACACATCTCAACACTAAACATCATTCATATCAGAGATAAACTCAGATACACAACATTTAATGGATCCAGAAGCAGATCGCTGCTCATCATTTACAGAAATAATAAACCGGAATCAAATATATTAAATATATCAGATCATAACTGTATAAAGTGATCCTACAGCTGTGATGAAAATGACCCTTGATTCTGTTTCCTCACCTCGATGTGTTGAACTGTTTTCTCAAACTCTCCTTTAATGTTTTTCTTGTGTTGAAGTTTCTCTTGTAAGGACTTCAGTGCTGTATTGAGCTCCTCCTAGAATTTAACAAAAGTACATAAAACACCAGATTACAGTGGAGAAGAAGGGAAGACAATACAGTCATGCTGTTAAAATGTATTTGCCCTATCCTGATTTCTTTGTTTTTGTATACATCTCATACTAAATTGATTCAGAAATTTGAACCTACTATAAAACAAAGCTAACCTGAGTAAACACAAAGTACAGTCCAACTGTGCCTGTGTGAAATGTATTAAAATTTGCATTAAAATATTAAGATGAATAAGTGTCCCCAACTAAGCAAGCCAGAGGCAATAGTAGCAAGGAACCTAAACTCTATCAGGTGACAAAATGGAGAAAAAAAACCTTGGGAGAAACCAGGCTTAGTCGGGGGGCCAGTTCTCCTCTGGCCAACAAACAAACAGTGTATGATTATGATCCAGGTGTCATTACAGGTCAGAAGTCAGATTGGGATCAGAATATTCAAAATATTTAATCCAGTTCCATCCAGCTGAGGATCGCATTCATCACGCAGGTATGGACGGTTGTTGAGGAACTGTGCCACTGGCTGTCGTGTCGATGAGGCCTTCACAGTGGATGATCTAGTTGACTCAATCTCTGCTGACACTTTAGGGCTGTGTTGTTGTTGTGTCTAGGCGCAGGTCCTTCATCTGGGGCCTGTACCATGAAGCCAGATTAGCTGGCTAGCCAGGTAAATTTCAGATTAGTTTGCTCCAATACTGGGTTTTAGGTACCATGAAAGTGACTTAGCTTTTAGCGGTGTTCATCACCATAGTAACTTATGCTCCATGGCTAACCTGCTCTGGGGCAGGTTTTGTTCTGTGAAAGAGATCTGAAACCGAAATTGGACCAATCAAATGTGAGCAAAATGACTCAGGATTAAAGTTGACAGAGAAAGTTGATGAACAGCATCATGGTACCAACACAGCCAGATTAGAGTTTGATCAACTACCATCATGGTACAGGCCCCTGATCTGGATATGACCCAGATCCGGTTAGCAACGGTAAACCACGAAATAAACAGAGAGACTAATATTAGTGTAAATGCCATTCTTTTAATGATGTAACGAGTACATCTGGTGTTATGGGAAGTGTTCCCGTTTTCAGCTGACTTAAAGCTAACAATTATTTTACATTATTTTGATTATAGAAATTGATAATGTGCTGTGCATGCCAGGTTGAAGAGATGTGTTTTCAGTCTAGATTTAAACTGATGTCTGTGAAGAATTACAAATCTATTTCAAAGGCTCATGAACTCATTATCTTCAAATGGAAAAAACTCGGTACAGTATCAAACCTTCCCATTGCTTCCCATTAAGGGGGTAATTAGTTATTCACATGTGATAGCTGTCAAAAACTGTATTTCGTGTTTACTAGGGATGTGTCATGATCACCGTCTGTTCCTGTCAGTTCCTGGACTCCATTTCCCACAATCCTCCCTTCCAATCACATGCACACTCCACTCCAATCACCAATTGCCACACACACCTGCAGATCATTACCTGGACTATAAAAGACTCACACACACACCACCTCATTGCGAAGTCTTGTTAACCCTTGTTGCAATTCTGAGCGTTTATTTCCTGTCTGCCTGTTTGTTTCCGATCCTGTCTGTTACCTGTTATCGACCCGTTGCTGCCTACCTTTGATCCTTGCCTGGTATACTGTTCTGTGAGTGTTTTCTGCCTGCCCTGACTATTGCCTGTATCCTGACTACGATTCTGCCTGTCCCTGCTGTTCCTGTTTGCCCCTGCTTTGACCCTGCCTGTACGACCACGTTCTTTTATAATAAAGCTAGCAAATGGATCCCCGCCTGAGTCTCGCTTCGTTACAGAAGACTTCGCCAACACATGGATCCAGCGGCTTTCCTGGAGAACACTGGCCCGGTATGAACATTGCACAATTATTATTATGGCTCAAGCAGGGCACCCGGTCGTTGGAGGAATACATCAGAGAATATTTGGATGTTGCATATGGTTCAGATCTGCCAGACTGTGTACTGATAGACTTTTTCTGTGAGGGTGTTAATCAGCCACTTAAGACACAATTGATTCGTGAGGGACCTCGTTCCTCTCTTAGTCATTTTTTGGAGTTTGCTTTAATGACTGTGGGCTCTCCATTTACTGTGGGTGTCGCGGAGAAATACGACACCTCGCCGAATCATGTAATGGCCGCCGCGCCAGAGAACACGCATAAAATGGCGGCCACCAGTACTACAACACCAAGTCAAGTCTCCGCTGATCTTCGTGAGCCAAGTCAAGTCCAAGTTAAACTTCCTGAGTCACGTCCCATCTCCGCTGATCTTCTAGAATCACATCACGTCTCTGGATCTGTTTGGGAGCAGAGTGGGTTGCGTTCCAGTGTGGCTGATCCACCGCTGACTTCAGTACGAGCGGCTGGCATTCCTAAGCCTCCGCCGGCCGCTACGCCATCAAGTTCGTCTGTTGCAACGCCCTCAAGTTCGTCTGTTGCAACGCCCTCAAGTTCGTCTGTTGCAACGCCCTCAAGTTCGTCTGTTGCAACGCCCTCAAGTTCGTCTGTTGCAACGCCCTCAAGTTCGTCTGTTGCAACGCCCTCAAGCCCGCCGGTGACAACGCACTCAAGCCCGCCGGTTGCAACGCACTCAAGCCCGCCGGTTGCTACGCACTCAAGCTCGCCGGTGACAACGCACTCAAGCCCGCTGGTTGCAACGCACTCAAGCCCGCCGGTTGCAACGCACTCAAGCCCGCCGGTGACAACGCACTCAAGCCCGCCGGTTGCTACGCACTCAAGCCCGCCGGTTGCTACGCACTCAAGGCCGCCGGTTGCTACGCACTCAAGCTCGCCGGTTGGTACGCACTCAAACTCTCTGGATGCTATGGACAAGAGGGCCGCTTTGCCAGTGCCCACGGGCAAGATGGCCGCTTTGCCAGTGCCCACGGGCAAGATGGCCGCCCCTCCAGTGTCTGTGAACATAGGGGTCGTTCCAGCCAGTGAGTCCGCTCCAGAGCCCGCTCCAGCCCGTGAGTCAGTCCCAGAGCAGCCCGCTGCCGTCCCAGAGCAGCCCGCTGCCGTCCCAGAGCAGCCCGCTGCCGCCCCAGAGCAGTCCGCTCTTCCTGATACGGCCACGGAGGCCGTCACCGAGCGCCTTGCCCTGCCGGCGCCACCCGAGCTCCTTATCCAAGAAACCACCACGGACTCCGTTGAATTCCCCAAGAACTTTTTTGGGGGGGGCCATGTACCTGAGGGTGGGGAGCTTGTGGGTGGGGACCCTGCACGGCCGCGATCATCAGCGGCCTCCGAACTGCTTGAGCTTGTGGGTGGGGACCGCCTAAGCCACCTGACCTGCCGTGGTTGCCCGAGCTACCTGACCCGCCGTGGCCTCCCGACACTCCTGACCCGCCGTGGCCGCCCGTGGCACCTGACCCGCCGTGGCCGCCCGTGGCACCTGACCCGCCGTGGCCGCCCGTGGCACATGACCCGCCGTGGCTGCCTGAGTTCCTGGATCTGCATTGGAGACCCTGTTCCTGTCTACGTCTCCAATGCACCCACCCACCCTCCCTATCTGTGCCATTTACGCCGCGAGGACGCGCCTTCCGGAAGGGGGGCGTTATGTCATGATCACCGTCTGTTCCTGTCAGTTCCTGGACTCCATTTCCCACAATCCTCCCTTCCAATCACATGCACACTCCACTCCAATCACCAATTGCCACACACACCTGCAGATCATTACCTGGACTATAAAAGACTCACACACACACCACCTCATTGCGAAGTCTTGTTAACCCTTGTTGCAATTCTGAGCGTTTATTTCCTGTCTGCCTGTTTGTTTCCGATCCTGTCTGTTACCTGTTATCGACCCGTTGCTGCCTACCTTTGATCCTTGCCTGGTATACCGTTCTGTGAGTGTTTTCTGCCTGCCCTGACTATTGCCTGTATCTTGACTACGATTCTGCCTGTCCCTGCTGTTCCTGTTTGCCCCTGCTTTGACCCTGCCTGTACGACCACGTTCTTTTATAATAAAGCTAGCAAATGGATCCCCGCCTGAGTCTCGCTTCGTTACAGGATGCACTGATAACAAGCTCATGTACTTGTACTCGTACTCGTAAAATACCCCCGATACCAAAGACCGATACCTCACGTGACGTAACTGACAGAATTGTACGTGCACAGAGACACCGACGGCAGCAGCAGATACAATGTCAGTCTCAGAGGTGTGGAAATACTTCACAATTAATGATGACAACACACATTGCAAACTGCATGCTTTCAATCACAATTCGTTATCGATTAGTGAAGGCGGGATAGGCGGAATCGCGCTGAATGACACAGACCAGAAGCGCTCTCTCTCGTGTAAATTTCTTTTTATATATATATATATATATTGGTAATTATGAATTATGAACCCTTTGAAGGTTATTGGGCACTGAAATGTTTGTTCTTTAAGTTTGTGACAAGCACATAAAAATGACTTTTTTCATCAGAGTAATAATAAAGAATCTGTCCTACATTCATTAGTCTCACTGTGTTGTGCTTAGAAAACTGCAACATCACCAAAAAAAAAAAAAAAGAGAGAGAGATTAATAAATGTATAGGTATCGGTATTGACGAGTACTAGAAAAAAAGTATCGGTACTCGTACTCAGTCCTTAAAAAATGGAATCGGTGCATCTCTAGTGTTTACTAAAGTTGCCTTTGTTTGAAGATCTAAAACTATTTTAGTATGAGACACAAAAACAAATCAGGTTGGGTAAATACTTTTTAACAGCACAGTAAATGTCATATTAAGTTGATTAAAACAGCAGAGAAATATTGAGTGCATGAATGTGATATTCGTGTTTATGACTAATTATTGTTTTTCATATGTGAAACGAGACATTTGTCTAACCTTATATGATGAAACAACTTCACTGACGGGTCTGCATTTGTGATTGTCGTGTTGTTGTGAAGTGAAGCACACTAAACACACAGGCTGTTTGTCCTCCAGACAGAAGAGTTTGAGTTTCTCACTGTGTAAACTGCAGATCTCCTCAGACCCTGATGAACGTCTCTCATTTCTCTCCTTCAGGAACGACTCGCACAAGTTTTTTAATGCCAGATTATATGGTGGTTCTTCTCTTGAGGATCTTCTCCTGCAGACAGGACACTCCTGAGTTTTCTTGATTCTCCAGAACTGTTGAAGACACTCTTTACAGACACTGACTACATGATAAAAGAACAGGAGCCTTGAAGATTTCACAGCACACGGGACAAATATAATCATCTTCAGCTGCTGAAGCCATTCTCACTCTTTGAGCTGCAGCAGTCTAAACTTTCAACTTTTACTTTTACTTTCTGAATGACGGTTTAAGAAAATAATCACCATTAGAATCACAAAGATCTGCTGTCTGTTTAGAAACAAACTTGCCCAAAATTCTTCTTTAAAGCATTTTTCTTCATTCTTCACTGATCGCTGTTTCTTTATTGCTTTTGTTGAGACACAAGAGCCAGTTTGACAGAAAAGAGACAGTCTCTTCCTGGTTAATGTTGTTATGATCACATGGGTGTGTTCAAGCAGGTTAGACGACACCACCAGGATTTCTTCAAGTTCATTTTTAACAAAATGCATTCAAAATTAAACACCATTAATACTCTCTCAAATATAAGTCTAAAAACATTAGATCAAAAAGAACACATAAGGGAACACAAATATTGATAATAAAAACAGGCAATTTATTTTTGTGTCTTATTGGTAACACTTTACATTAATGTTCCCTTAGAAAAGGTTTTATAAAGGTGTTTGTTAATGAGTAATAAGTCATTTACAAATGCATTATAAATCATTAATAATGCAGTTATAACTGCATGAATAAAAAGGGCGACTTTAACGCAGTACCTGCCAAATAGTGAGCCGTTTTTAACTCACATGTTATAAATGCTTAATAAATGTATTTATTAACACTTATTTAACTCAAAACCAGATTCCTGGTTTATTTCATGATGCAGCAAAAATTGACTATCATAATTAGACTGAAGGGTGTTGTATTTGTGCTTTTCTTATTAATATCTCATGACTGCCACTTTTCTTACTATTTTGCTTACCAGAAGTTTCTGTCTTACCCATGATACTCTCCAAAAAGGTCATGATGCCTATCCACAACAGTGTATGAAAACTGATTTCTTGTTTTTTAAAGATGAAATTCCAACTAGAGGTCGACCGATATATCGGTCGGCCGATATATCGGGCCGATATTTGTCTTTTTTAATATATCGGCATCGGCCGATATCCGTGTTTAGTAGCGCCGATTTAAAGCCAGGCACGTCCGCGGGCAGCCCTGTGTTATTGGTGCGGTGGAATGTGCTGCCACCGCATGTGAATTGAAACTTTTGGAAGATTCAACAACAGTCCTGGGAGATAAAGGTAGCCTAAGGCTTAAATTCTGATATTTCAAAGTCCTATGGCCATATATTTACTATATATTACTAGTAAACAATGAAGTGTTGCTTCACTTAGTGAAAGAAACAACGGATAGCATAGAACCGTCGGGAACTGGCATAATGCTACAGCTGGTTGAAGGTTCGCTTACTTGTAGTTAACTTTAAGGACTGTAGTCCAAAACTACCAGCAGCTTGCTTGCTAACATATTAGCCCCAATGTTATAAGTTCTGTTTTATTTTTCCGGTATCGGAGTCGGAGAATTTCACTCTGTGCTTGGGGTGGAGAAGGCGGCAGCTCTCACAAACATCGCAGCGTGATTGAGGGCTACGTTACTCCGACAAATATTGTCAATATTAAGAGGATTTGGCATTTCCAATTAATGTAAGCCTGTTACATTCTTCTAGTCTATTATTATTACTATTAGGTAAGCTACTTTTATTATTAAATTAATATTATAATAAATTTGCCCCGCAATAATTTCACAGCGCATCACCGCATAACTGACGTGCTATCAGCTCCTCTTTGAAAATGTTTTAAACATTTTTTAGGTCTATTATACAATGAATTAGACCTATAATTATAATTATTAACAGTCTATAATATTTCCTAACAATGCAGTCATAAATGAAAATTAAGAGCAGCTTTAGGCTACTTCACCAACTTAAAAAAAAACAAAACAAGCTGTTTAACACAAAATACTATTCTTCTCATTTGTTTCACTATATGTACGGGCCACAAAGGAAATTATGGAATAAATTAAGACAGTTATATATCGTTATCAGCATATTATGTTGAAATTCATCTCTGAGAGAAAATGCTCCGTTAATGCAGCGTCAGGCAGCTCCGTCACTTTTACCTTCACTTTGAATACTGACCGAGGTTAAGCTTTTACCAGCATAACTCTTCCGCAAAGTTTGCACGTTGCTTCTTGTGTGATATCCATTGGATCCCCTTCTTGGTTGAACCCCCGCGGATTTGCGCTACGCCACTGCGCAGAAGTGGACATTTGTTCGGAAGCATGGTTTGATGCAGATAATAGCCGGGTTTCCATCCAACTTTGCATTAATGAAAATTCAGCTCAAGAATATGCGCATCTGCGTGTGTTTCCATCAACTGTATAATGCGAAATGGACATCAGCCTAATAAAGTGATGTGTTCCGACCAATGACTATATATATATATATATATATGTCGCACAGTTATCATCCTCATTAAACCTGTCTAACGTTAACCGTCAAGAATGTCAGAAATCACTAAGAGTTTAGCACTGTCCTTGCATACAAGGCTGTGCAACATGACAAAGTTTTTAAGTGAATTTTTATTTATGAAGTTGTATTTATTTTATTTAAATGTATATTTAAGTTGACATTTATGTTCCAACAAACTTGAAAAATTCAGCTTGATAAATGCTCTAAAACTTTTATGTAAATCAAGTCAGTGTTCAATAAATGATGTTAAGTTTAGAAATGTTGTGCATCCACTTATTATTAGTGTGACATTTTAGCATGCAAATGAAGGGGAAAACTTCAAGATATCGGCCCTAAAAATCGGCAGCACATATCGGCATCGGTTATAGAAAAACCCATATCGGTCGATCTCTAAATAGGAGATGTGGTTTCAGTAGAATATGATGACTCTCCAAATGATGATAATTACAGTGAAGATTATGGAGCATTGATTAGTCACAGACTTGCATTATTATTGCTACATATGCAAACAATTTTGCATGTGTCCAAATCAGCAACACAGGAAATAGTTAACGAACTATATGAGATTGGTGTCTTAGCAGTTGAGTTTACTAGTAGGTCAATTGAGAACGTGCTAAGGGAACATAATTGCAACACCAACAGCACTGTTTTAACTGTGGTAAGGGAAGCGCTGCGGGAAAATAATCCTCTCTGTTTACTTTCAAAGACAGGACCATTTGGCACTGACTATAGGAGGTCACTGTTTTTCAGAAATAATTTTCCTGTCATTGAGCCAGTAAGAATATATTTTTGACTGTACTACCAAGAGAAAGACATTTATATATGTCCCTATATTAAGTGTTTTAACAGAGTTACTCAATAGAAATGATATTCTAGACAAAGTTCTACCTGAGGAATCAGTTGCATCGCATTCTGGTCGTTTTAAAACTTTTCGTGATGGCTTATTTTATAAAGAAAAGCCGCTGTTCTCAAGACAGGAGCTGTCAATTGCCATTGGATTGTATATAGACGACTTCGAAATATGCAATCCCATAGGGACATCTAGGAAAAAAAATAAAGTGTGTGCTGTCTATTGGGTACTAGGAAATTTGCCTATCAAATATCGATCTTCTCTGCGATCTATATACCTTGCAGTTCTGTGTAACAGTAATGATATAAAAACATTTGGCTATGAGAAAATTCTTCATCCTCTTTTAAAAGACATACAGATACTTGAAAACCAAGGTCTGTTCATTCAGAGGTTAGGAGCTACCGTCAAAGGCACAGTGCTTTTTGTCTCTGCTGATAATTTAGCTGCTCATTCGCTTGCTGGCTTCCAGGAATCGTTCACTGTTGATAAATTTTGTAGATTTTGTTCAGCAAGCCGTAGAGACATTCAGACAAATGAAGTGAGAGGTGGGTTATTTCCACTTAAGACAAAATTAACTCATGAGGCAAATGTTTTGGAGGTTCAACAGAATCAACATGTACACAATATAAATGGTGTCAAAAGTGATTGTGTTTTGAACAAGCTGACCTACTTTCATACAGTTACAAGTTTCCCACCTGACTTTCTGCATGACCTCTTGGAGGGAATTGTACCATTTGAACTTAGTTTGTGTCTTAAAAAGTTGATCTCAGATAAGTACTTAACATTCGATGAATTAAATTCTGCTATACAGAATTTCCCGTACTTATTCTCTGATAAGACCAACCGCCCAAACAAAATACCCAGGAGTTTCAGCATCAATGGTACAATCGGTGGAAACGGTCACGAGAACTGGACTTTGTTACGACTAATTCCATTGATGATTGGGGAACTTATCCCAGAAAATGACGTGACATGGGGTGTTATTCTTAAATTAAAAGACATAGTAGAACTTTTGGCAACACCCTCTTTTACTGATCAGACTCTATGCTATTTGGAAGAAAACATCTCAGTACATAGGCAATTGCTCCAGGATGCATTTCCTGACTGTAAACTCAGGCCAAAACATCATTTCGTAGAACATTATCCCTATCTCATCCGTTGTTTTGGACCTTTGCTGGACTCTTGGACAATTCGCTTTGAAGCAAAACACAGCTTTTTTAAAAAAGTTGTGCGTGACGTGAACAATTTTAAAAACATTTTGCTAACATTAGCTACAAGACACCAGCATATGTTAGCTTACTTCCTTGACATGCCCTGCCTTTTTAAGCCACCACTGGAGGTTGACAGAGTGTCTCTGGTTTCTTTGGACATTTTGGATAACTCAGTCAAAAAGGCCATCAGGCTTCAATACAAGGATGTGAAGACTGTGTCCCTTGCAACTAATGTGATTCTAGGAACTTTTGGGGGCAATGAAATTGTCATGAAATGTAGTTTTAAAACTATTTCAGGTGAGAATGTAGTTGTTTAAAACACAAATCTGGGAAATGTCAATGTTTGTTTTTAAAGGTGTTTTTATACTAAACACTAATACTAAATAGCATGCTGTCAATTTTGAAATAAAATATATTGCATGTTCTTAAATGTCCATTCCATTTTTATGTGGTACAGTAGAAAATAGAAACTTGAGTTGTGTGGGCAAGTTAAATAGTTCGGCCAGTTGAATGAACTTAACATTACTAGTGAGATTAACTATTCTTGAAAAAGTAACCTGGCTGCCTTAAAAATGTACGTTAATTCAACAAGACGCTTAGTTTGGCCAATATGTACTTACAAGTTTATTCAACAAAATGCTTAGTTCAAACAACTCCACGTTTGTTGGTCTCACTAATTTTATTTTGTTTCAACTTGAATTTAGGTTGGCACAACTTTCTCATCTAGTTGGGCTTACTAAAAACTTGTTGGTTATACAAAATATAAAGCTGATTCAGCTTCACCTTTGTTACCCCAACTATTCATTGTAGGTTTAAGGAACTCCAATATATGTGTAAACAAGAAATGTTTTTTAGCTTAGTGAACACAACATTTTAAAGCAGCCAGGTTACAAATTATTTTAAGTTGAATCAACTTTTTTTTTTTTTTTTTTACAGTGTGGGACAGGGTTATCAATGACAGTGACTGCACCGGGTTATGAAGAGAAGAGTTTGGGGGTGGGAGCTGCTCCATGTCAAAGTTGATGAGCCAGAACTCCTCGACTGGCTCATGAACAGACTATACCAGTGCTGAACCTGCAGTTGAGAGTGACGCTGCTTCCCACAGACTCTTGATTCACGGATGGACAGAGTCTGAGTCAGAATGATCTCAGCACAACCACCTGCCGTCACAGCACCATCAGTCAGCGTTACAGTCAAACACGTGATACATGAGAAGAATGTTACAACATTTATAAAGCAGTAGAGAGCAGATGATCAGACCGTTTTCAGTCATCTTTGCTAAGAACGAGTGAGAACAGACGAGACCTGCTGTGTACAGTCCTGACCGGTGGACAGTCCGTCTTAAACACATATTCAAAGCTGCTACCTTTCAGGAGAAAATCTGTGACACTGATTTTTTAAAATTAATTGTAAAAAGTTATCAAATGTAAATTTTCCACTTATTTAGACTCCAGTATCTGCTGATATTCTTCAAGAGTGATTTCTAATAAACATTCAGCAGTTGACCATCAGTGAATCACCTGGAGTTTAGATTGTAATGTTTAGGTTATATATCATCACCGTCATCTGAAAACATCCTGTGGCACTATATACAAATATGTTTTAACTATTGAATAAGAAATATAAACTACAAAAGAAAATCCTACTATAACATTGCAATTTATCATCATCAAAGAATTATTAAATGCAGTTTTGAATGGTCAAATACAGGTGGTGACAGCATTCGAATGAAGTTCAAATAATTTATTATTATTAAAAGGTTATATGTTAAAAGAATATTTAAGATACAAAAAAATCGATAATAACAAACTTCAGAATGCTGTCTATTAGCGCACAACATAACAATAGGCTATTTATAGCTTATATTACATTGCACGTGATGTTGATTATATAGACAGCATTCAAATAATATATTAATATAATAATTTCTTAATTCCGCCCTAATTTTATCATTCTTAATTAAAAATAAATATAGGCCTATCCATTTCTGATAATTCCAGGTTGCCGTGGTCGCGCAGGTTGTTTATGCATTTAACTCGTGGCCATGAAAAATAATGTCATTCCCTCAACATAATGAAGTCATGGCCACGAGAAAAATATGTTGTTCCTTCAACATATGATCTGGGGCCACGACATAAGGATGTCCCTACCTCGACAAAATGATCTCATGGCCACGACAAAGCTAAGTGAACCTAACATGTCCTCTCCTGGTCACCGTAGTACATACTTTTATAGTGTATTGATAAACATACGGTAAAAAAAATAATATATTTTCAAATATATTTCAAAATGGCCAAAA
Organism: Ctenopharyngodon idella; assembly: GCF_019924925.1. Lineage (NCBI taxonomy): Eukaryota > Metazoa > Chordata > Actinopteri > Cypriniformes > Xenocyprididae > Ctenopharyngodon > Ctenopharyngodon idella. The sequence continues at coordinate 53,848,141 of NC_067222.1, forward strand.
AATATATTCACTAAAATATATTTTCAAATATATTTACATAAATATATTTTGCCCTACATATAGTTCAACCCAAGAAAATACATTCACATGTCACATTTGAAAAACTTTTATTTGTTGTCTATAACACGTGAACATTTGACAGGGTTCCCACTCTTTCATGAACACCAGATTCAAGAACTTTCAAGGACTTTTTAAAGCACCGTTTATTTTATATCAAGCACCTTTCAAATTCACATCACATATGTTTGAATTATATTGATCTGCTGAACACAAAGAAAGATACAGTGGTATGCAAAAGTTTGGGAACCCCTTGCAGAATCTGTGAAAATGTGAATAATTTTAACAAAATAAGAGAGATCATACAAAATGCATGTTATTTTTTATTTAGTACTGTCCTGAGTAAGATATTTTACATAAAAGATATTTACATATAGTCCACAAGACAAACAAATAGCTGAATTTATGAAAATAACCCCATTCATAAGTTTGTGAACCATTGATTCTTAATACTGTGTGTGGTTACCTGGATGATCTATGACTGTTTGTTTGTTTTGTGATGGTTGTTCATGAGTCTCTTGTTTGTTCTGAGCAGTTAAACTGAGCTCTGTTCTTCAGAAAAATCCTCCAGGTCCTGCAGATTCTTCAGTTTTCAAGGATTTTTTGCATATTTTAATCTTTCCAGCAGTGACTGTATGATTTGGAGATCCATCTTTTCACACTGAGGACAACTGAGGGACTCAAACACAACTAATAAAAAAGGTTCAAACATTAACTGATGCTCCAGAAGAAAGCACAATGCATTAAGCCGGGGGGTGAAAACTTTTGGAATTTGAAGTTCAAGGTATATTGTACTTAATTTGTCTTCAGGGAAACATATAAAGTATCTTCTGTTGCTTCTGAAGGGCAGTACTCAATGAAAAAAATATTTCAACAAAAAAAGAAAAATTTGGACATCTGCATCCTGTTCAAAAGTTTTAACCCCCCGACTCTTAATGCATCGTGTTTCAAATGAAACTCTAAATTCTTTAGAACTTGAAAATTACATAAAATATTCAATTGTTGCATCAGAATTGTCTGACTATAAAACCATTGTGTATCTAATGGATCCTCTGACCAGAGTGTTAAATCTCATTTATATATAATTTTAGTATTTTAGTAGATTTGGATAATAAATTGTTCATTTATTATTTTATTTGGAATAAATGTATTTTGTTCCAACATGTTTATTGTCTAAACTCATTCATCACAAATCAGCAACAACTAACTCTGTATGTCCATCTCTGGGTCTTGAGTTCAAACAGCACAAAGGCTGTTTCAGATTGCATACTGTGTTTTTCCAGGAAGCTGGTCCGTCATGCTCTTGGGCCAGAAATGCACCTTCTCCAGGGCTTTGAGGAGCAGATGAAGGTAAAGAGGGCACAGGCAGTGTTGGGTTAGGGAGGACTGGACGTTTGTTTGTTACCACTAAGCCTTTCTTTTGCATCTCGTCTAACAACCTAAGGAAATTAAACAGTAGTGAATACACAAACATTTGAATAAATATTGAATATTGTCCTGCAACATGACAAAGCAGCGAAGCATAACATGTAATTTACACACCTGGCAAGAGGATCAGCAGTTGCCAAAATGTCTTGAATACGCTGGTACTCCCAGAAACGTTCCCTGTGGGTAAATTCAGACATCTCTTTCTTGGCTTCAATCACAGTGGCCCGTATCTCTGCCTCTGCGCGGTCGCGCATGCACGCCGTCCTGAGGTGCCCAGGAAGAGAGCGTGGAGCCTTCTTGCAGTGAGGGCACAGGAAGTAGATCCTGCTGTGGAAAGATTTGTGTGAACAATAAGAAGACAAAAGAGATATATAATACATATCAGTATGTTAAACAACAAGTAGGCATCATGTCATGAGACTCTTATTCTGCAGCACAACTCTTCAAAAACAACAAACGGCATCAGATTACACAAGGTCGAAGGAGCTTTCCAAACAAAGGAATATACGTAGAAAGACCTGTAGTGCTACAGTAAGTTATAGAGAAAAGTGCATTGTTCCCAATAGATTATACTACATTTTCTAGCCAATACGAAATGACATTCAGTAAGACAGAAAACAACTATTTTATTCCAAGAAACCTCTACCCATCAATTTTAACAGACTTGTTATTTACTCATTCACAAAGACTATTTTGACTTGCTATCTACAAATTGAGCTGACTCCACTGACAATAAGCTATATAAAAACTTTTAGGTGACTGCTACACTGCAAAAAACAATGTTTTTCTCACTTACTATATTTGTCTGGTATCCAGTCCAATAATATATATATTTTTTTAAACTAAGAAGCATTTACTAGATGAGTAAAAAGTATTGTCTTGGTTTCTGACGACCCAATAAATCAAAATAAGCAAAATAATCTACCACTGGGGTAAAAAGAAAAATATTGTTTTCAGTTTGAATTAAGACGAATTAAGATCTTAAACCATTGGCAGATAATTTAGCTTGTTTTAAGCAAAAACTCACTTAATTTGGATTTATTTCTTCAGAAAACAAGACAATACTGCTTATATATCTAGGAAACGCTTCTTTGTTTAAGAATTTTAGATACTTGGACTGGAAACAAGACAAAAATACTAAGTAAAACATTCTTGTTCATAAGGCAAACAGATAGAAAGTTAGATAATAGATAGAAAGTACGTACCCTTCAGAAGCCATTTCAAATGCTGAATATCCAAAACAAGCAGTGACTGGTCACAAACAATAGATGATCTCCAGATGATACTGAAAAACAACTGTAACCTTTCACAGCAGACAGGCTCCTTTAAAGAGACCTCAGGTCAAACAGCCAATCAGCTCTCAGCACCCAAGAGCCCCCAGATAAAACAACCAATCAGGCTGAATCCTGCAGCCCCTGCCCAGGTGTTGATGGCCCATCATGCTCTAGTGCTGTAGTTTAGCTTAGCTTAGTAAGAAACAAACAACAACAAAAATCTCTTCACCTCCTTAACTGCTTTAAAGTATATGTAGATACCATAAATAAATGAAGATGGAACTTAGTTTATATATAGTGTCGACATGTAATGTAACATATGCAGTGCTCAGCGTAAATGAAAAGTAACATTTTAAACAATATCTCAATGAACACAAAAACAATTTCCATATTTGTTGACAAGACTAAGTTTAATATAACATCTGTTTAACTTATAACATGAAAGTAAGGTTAGTATTATAACTTAGTGAACATTTTCCAGTTTTACTCAAATTAGGGTGATGCAAAAATGAGTATACCCCGTATATATATATATATATATATATATATATATATATATATATATATATATATATATATATACACACACACCCTGTATATATGTATATATATATATACACCCTGTATATATGTATATATATACAGTTATATAGTTTGACTGTGGTTTTAAATACTTTATCACAAAGCTTTTTGAGTGTTTCAATTTCACGTATTTTGATGTTATTCCATTACTTTGACTGTAAACAGTGTTTTGAGTTATAGTTGGTCAAAGTTGTGCTACTTTAAAATGACAGAAACATGTTTTGTGAGCTGGTTTATGTGTGACTCCATTAACACTGCAGTCATTAGTACAGGTCCTGTCGTTTACACATTAGAGATGATGTGCTGTAAATCACTGAATCATGTGATCATGACTGTCACATGATCTGCTGCTACATAACAAAGACTTTATATGTGACTCCATTAACACTGCAGTCATCATTAGTACAGATCCTGTCGTTTACACATTAGATGTGCTGTAAATCACTGATCATGACACATTCAGATGCTCTGCTACATAACAAAGGCTCTTTATGTGTGAAAACATCATCTGTTTAATTAATCATCTATACTGAGGATATTTTCAACTTAGTACAGACTTTGAAAACAATGTTTTCTTACCTCAAGTGGCAGATAATTTAGCTCGTTTTAAACAAAAAGACTCACCTAAGGTTTTTCCCCAGCAGAAAACAAGACATAATATCTTATGCAATTTTACTTATCTAGTAAATGCTTCTTGATTTAAGAATTTATAGATATTTGGACTGGAAACAAGACAAAAATACTGAGTAAGAAAAGCTTTTTTCCCCAGTGTAGACAGTGTCTTGGATTGGATCTCAATTCATGTATGATGCTAACTGCAAATTTTAAACTGCAAATTTTAAACTATTAAACATTGCAAATAAAAGATAAAAGCTATTATGATCGTCTATTCAATTTTTTTTTGAAGCCTTAGAAAACAGTAAGTTCTGTAGCGTGAGCTTGTCCTATCTAGCGGGTGCTGATCAGTCTTACTTTTCTTATTCAAATTTGACCGATGTACGTTTTCATGTAACTGAAAAGGTCACTGGGAACTAGGGTTGCAAAGGGGCAGGAAGTTTCCAGTAAATTTCTGGAAACTTTCTGGAAAATTTCCACAGGAACTTAACCTGGGGAATTTTGGAAATATTCCAATTTGGAACCATAATGAAAATTTATGGGAAATTTATATAAATTTGATATAAATCATATACAAACATAAATATAAACATTTAGTTTGGTCATAATAAAATGAAATAACAGTCATTTCTCTTTTTTCGCATCCAATTAATTCTAATTTAATAAATATGTAAATAAATATATTTTTATTGCAGCAATTGTTATGTGTTATTTATTTCAGTGTCACATGATCATTCAGAAATCATTCTTAATATGCTGATTTGATACTCAATTATCAATGTTGTGCTGCTTAATTTTTTTTGGAACCTGTGATTCATTTTTTTAGGATTCTTTGATGAATAAAAAGTTAAAAAGAACAGCAATTATTTAAAATAGAAACTTAGCAATACAAATCTTTAATATACATTTTTTTTTTTTTATCAATTTAAAATATCCTTGCTGAATAAAAGTATTAATTTCTATTTTAAAAAAATGGGGGAAAAAAAATTACTGGCCCCCAAATTTTGAACAGTAGCGTATATTGCAGAGATGTTCACAAGTCCCAAAGGTCCAAGTCAAGTCTCAAGTCTTTGTTTAGCAATAATTCGTTCAGCTAGCTATTGATATTACGCAGCGTCTCTCACAAATGTCTCCATGGTTGCAAGGCACGCTCCCTGTGCAAGCAGGGGGTCACAGGCGCTGCGTAATATTATTGCGCCTGCTGCACCCATGGTACGGCAGCAAAGTTCCTTGATCATTACGCCAGAATGAGAGTATAGTTCCTAGCCATATCGGCCTAGAAAATTGCAACTTTTCATTTTCCGTCAGTCTTAGTACACGATGTAGCTACAGAAGAGTCAAGTTTTAAATAGGAAAAATACTGAAACTCTTTGGTCATTTTTTAACAAGGTGCTAACGGTCTAATCGGATTCAATGAACTATGCTAAGCTATGCTAAAAGTGGTACCGCCAGACCCGGAGATCGGCTGAATGGATTCGAAAACGGTAAAACTCAACTGTTTAACTCTAGGGGAGTTGGAAAATGAGCCTATTTTCAAAAAAAGTGGTGTGTTCCTTTAAAGCATCAATCTTAAAATGACAGATGGTTTCTCTAGATAAGACCCTTATTCCTGGTCTGGTATCATTTAAAGCCCTTTGAAGCTGCACTGAAACTGTAATTTTGACCTTTAATTTGGATTTGTTTGTGCATGGTTTTTTTTGACTCTTATAGATTGTGTTCCCACTGACATGCATTATACGAATGACAGATGGCAACGGTTGGAGTTAAAAATCATCATTTGTGTTCTACTGAAGAAACAAAGTCACCTACATTTTGGATGCCCTGGGGGTAAGCAGATAAACATCAAATTTTCATTTTTGGGTGAACTATCCCTTTAAGGCCTAATACAGGCCTTACTGTTTACGTTAATTTAAGTAATAACCAACTGTTTATGTGAATACGCCACACAATAGCATTTTTATAACATAATGACATAATTATGCGCAGGCACGTGCACACATAGACATAAAAGGGGGCTTGAGCCCCTGCCCTTTTTCTTCCTCGAGAGAAAGTGCCCTTTTTTCTGGGGTGCTTTTTTTTATTATTATTAAGTAAATGCATATATATATTCATGTTTACGCACAGCTTCCCTGTCAAAAATATATTTACTGAATAATAATAATAAAAAAAAGCTATATTTCAGGTTGGCTTTGTTGAGTTCAGCAGCCCTCCCTCCGCGACACGTGCGCCTGCCAACACACCCATGTGGGGCCCATAAGGGTTGGATATGGGCTGGTGAGTGGGGCCCAGTTAATTTTGTCCGGGGGTTCCATGGTGGCCCCATGTGGGCAAGCCCAGATGGGCTGAAGTTGGGCTTCACATGGGCCCTAGCTAAAACCCACACGGGCAACCCAGGTTTCTCCCATCTGGGGCCCACACTACCTGGGCCCCATGTGGGCTGATCATGGGCCCCTGCTGTTCTACCCATAAGGGTAATAACCATTAGTATTATGGGCTAACAAATTCATTTTTGGGACTTATTTTACAGTCAGCCCATACAGTTCTTTAGCCCGTGTTCATATTTTTTTACACAGCCAATATTACCGGGTCTGGTGGACCCACCACATTATTAGGCTTTTAAATCAATACAGCCATAACAATTCATGTAAAAAATACTTAACAGATGTTTACTTTAGCTCAATTACCAATGATATATACATCATAATTCATATACGCCATTTACCCCTGTGAGATTGCATTTATGATCGTTTTTGTTTTTTGTGAGAAACCAAGGAAATTCAAAAAAAAAAATAAAACTAAGACTCATTGCTGAAGTCAAGGGCTGCATCAACTTTGCATTTAAGGAACACAAATTGCAGTAAAAATAGCTAATGTGAGGACCTGGGCTTTTCATTCAAGACTCTATGGAAAATTTAAAACTAACAATGTCCTCATATTGTGGGTAACAGATATTGTACAAACACACACACACACTCTAAACGTTGAAACCTACAATATCAGGACATCGTCTGAAACACAGTTCAGTCTTTCACAGCCTAAAGCAAAATGAGGACATGACGACTGAACACACAGAGTCAGCGTTCCTGTCTTCTAAGTTATACTGTTGTAGTAAAAGAAAGCTAAAATCTCCACAGTAATGGACAGGGATCTACTTCCCTAGAAGTTAAACCATGTAAACTGATAAGCAGAAGCTTACATGGTCAATACATGTGTTTGAAGTAGGTAAAAACACTGAATTTTGTGAAAATTAAGATAATTTTTAATGTTTTGAGGGGTAGCTAGATCTATCAAATGCTAGGGGTAATTTCCCTACACGACAGTATGCAGAAACTAGTGATGGTAATATTGATTGTTGAACATTTCACATTAGTCTGCTTGAAGAAGGTGGAAATGCATTTTATTGATGCATAAGATTTGTGTGAGACATGTATTAAAATAGAAGAAATCCAGAGTAAATGTGTAGTAACCTGTTGGAAGTTCGAACTGGATCTCTCGCTCACTTCTGGGTCTCCTGAAGGTTGAGACTGGATCATGCCACTTGGTGTCTGCAATGAAGTATATCGACAATTATCAGTCAGAAATATATTGTACTATAATACAACAATAAGTTTTAATTAAAAAAGTATCAATGCAGAAAGAGACCATTTTCTACCTTCACTTCTTTTAATCAAATAATTAGTATTTTACTTTTTTTTTTTTCAAAGAATCTTTCCTTCGTTGCATGCAAGCACACCTCATGGTGCATAATTAACTGAACATAGTGTATACAATTTCATCAGTAAAGTAATTCCACAAGAAGATATTGAGGGGGAGCATACACTCCTGAAGGGAAATTAATTATCTAATTATATTTTAACAGATCCTATACCGTATGATCTATCAAGAGGTCTTACTTACCAGATTACGCCATGGCCATTGAGAATCTCCATAATCGTAGGTTATTTCAGTTTCTGCTTGGATGTTTTCAATTGCGAATAAGCAAAGATGAGGTTTACCCTGGACTGTCAACCTTTTCATTTTACAATTTGGTGACTTGTGGCAATCATTCACCAGCCTTCCCAGTGAGCCATCTTCACGGGACGCATCTATGCTAAAGTAGGAGGAAACAAAAGGTTTTTCCACAAAACAACACAAGGCTTTAGAGAATAACTGATCTTGTATAGGCCATGACTTACCACCATGTGACATTGTTCAATTCAAAATCAAACAAGAAAGCATTTTGTTTTTCTGTGTACTTCTTCTGCCTCTTGTCCTGTTCATATTGTGATATTAACTCCCCACGGTACTCAACGACAAACGATCCCTTTTCAATTGGTGTGCAGGTAAATACACCACTTCCTGAGGAAAAATTAATAAAATAGTGTCAAGTTATGCAACCAAAATTAGTTAAGAAATCGCTATTAACGAGATATTGACAAATTACAAAATAAACAATCATCAGACTTTTTAACAAAATAAATAACATATGAGTGTTAGTGTTGCACAGTGGCAGGTTAAGTCGGCTAATGCTGTGGGTAACAAACAGCTTCAGTAGAACCTGAAAAGGGGTTAAAGTGAGTATTTTAGGGGTTAAAGTAAAAAAAAAAAAAATCCTGAGCTTGAACTTTTTTAGAGCCCTGCTCTGCTTTAGATTGGCTTGGTTAGTTAGAGCTGCATTCTTCTCATATGATTGGTAGGTGAAATCAATTGACTCGAAAATATTAAACCGCATGCAAGTTCCCAAAGTTCCCATGCAAGTTCCCAAATATATATATTTTTCCTCACGACCGCACGCCGGAGATCCGGCATGGTGCTGGAATACTTTAAGACCTGCAAATTTTTATCTGCTCGTCAGGCCTTTTCCTTGTAAAAATGTTTGTCCATAGCTATTTTCTTTTATCATTTTTTCACTTTATCTTCACTTCAATTTGCTGATGCCCCCCTGGCAGCCCCCACTTTGAAAACCACTGGCTTAAGACACCCAACATCAATGCTAAAGACTGGTGGAGAGCATACCAAGATGCATGAAAGACAATTATTATACATTTATTATTATTATTATTATTAAATATTGATTTCTGAACTCTTAAGTTAACAGATTATTATTGTGTTTATAATTTAATATTAACTTATTTTCTTTGCATTATTTAAGGTATTTTGACCAGTAGTCATTTTCTGCAAATAAATAGTCTGTAAAACAAAATTTTTATTTAGAATTTGAGAGAAATGTTATCAGTAGTATATGAAATGAAACAAAAATATTAACTTTACCCAAAGACATACTATCAAATGTCAAACCAGACAAACTTAATTTTTGCAGTGGTCTCTTACACAAACTGAAAACCTCTGGTGAATGGGCCGTTTATGAAAATACGGGACAAATCGCGTCCCGTAGTGATTCAAAACGGGACGCAATCTTCCGTATTTTAAGGGACAGGTGGCAACCCTAGGTTATAATATAAATATTTAAGTTTTAACCACATATGACATACCTTTAAAATCACTGATCCACTCGACCTTAAAACAAGGTTTTTCACCTCCAGATAAAATAAACTGAATAGCCTCAGCCTCAGGGCTAAGTCTGGTTCTCCTTTTTGACATGCTCTTTGACCATGTGCTCCTCAATTAGCAAAGATCTACATAGATATTAAAGACAAAAAGTCAGCAAAACAAGTACCAAAAAAGACCCATACTTGAATAAAATAGGATGTATACATGGTATTACTCTGCCTATAGAAATAAATGTAACTTTAACTTAACGTTACTCATTTTCTCACCAATGCATGTCATTAACTTTAGCTAATTGGGCAAATTGATTGATGCTAACACTGTGCAAAGGCAGCTACAACAGTGTAATACAAAGCACAAAGTTCTGTTAAAGAGCGGTCAAATTTAACATATACTCAAAGAATAACTGTCGTTGTGGTTGAAAATGAAGAAAAGTAATTACTTACCACTTACCAGGTCATGCCTGAGGAGAAGTCTGCAGCAGCAGCGGTAAGACGGTTGTGAGACGTTCGGTGGCTCTGGGAATGTGGGAAAAGCCGGCACATAGCATGCAGGCCGCACTTCACTTGTCCAAACAGACAACCGGACGACGGGAGGAAAGCGCCACTTACTGCTGTTATTTGGCTGGTCATTTGGCCATTTAGACTCCCAATTATATATTAAACATTATTGATAGTTTATTGATAGATTATGACATAATCAAGGTTTTCAACTCAAAGACCAGGAGAGACTCCACCTTATGTGGTAGATCCGGACCGTGTTTTTATGCTGGCCCACCGTGGCATGATTATGCTGTTTCTGAAAGGAAGTTCTTAATATTAATTAATTACATTTATTTTAATTAATATGCATGTCCAGATATTCCCAGGCCCACCTATTAATGATGTTCTCCTCTTTGTTTAATAAGCTAACATTATCTTATCCAGCTGATTAATTTCAATTAATTGAGGAACTGATTCTCTACAAAGTAAACAGGATACTTAATCAGCAATAGTAAATTGATGTTATTATTTTACTCTGATTACGTGGAATGTGTGAATTACAGTAGGCTAATTCTAAACTAGCTTAAAAAGTTGGTGTGTATGAAAACGTTTTTTATTTTTTATTATTGAAACCAATGACTCTCATACAACAATCATCAGCATACAACAAAAACGCTTCACAGGATAGATATCACATATCTTTCAACAAATTAACAAGTCATAAATAAAGAACTGATAAATATTTTGGTTATGAAAACGTTATATATGAGGACCCGTTGAGTGCGTCATCAATGTGTGTTAAAAGTGTGTTAAAGTTCCAGATCTGACCACTAGTTGGCGTATCCGCAAATGAGCAAAAAACATAAACACACTTACACACTTCATGTCATAAAATTGTGATGTTTCAGGACATTGGAGGTTTTTGGTTTAGAGGCATTCTAGGAGCATCTACAACTGTTTAGTGAGCATGGAAAAATGAGGACCCCCAAAATGTCCTCATTTTTCCGAGTGTCCTCATATTGCAGGTGTGTTATCATAAAAATGTCCTCATTTTTCATGAAAACAAGAGCACACACACACACACACACATTATACACACACACTTATGAGCTGTGCACTTGGAAGTACAGGCTTGTTCCTTCGCGTCGTTCTGAGCTTTTTTTTTTTTTTTTTTTTTTTTTTTGCAGGAGCTCTGTGTCAAGAGCATAAAAAGTAAAAAATGTTTAGGTTTGACTGTAATCATAATGCAAAAACTAACACTTCAATATTTCTTACAAAAATTTATCTAAAACTTGATAAGAAACAGTCTTTGAGAATGTCTAAATATATATTCATATCCTCAACCTAAAAAAAAATAGGTGAATATGTCCAAAAACAACTAGGGAATTCACAAGCCTCTCCATAGAGAGCTGCACAAGTATCTAGTGGTTACACCATGGTATTACACATTTTTCTTTTTATACTCTCACTAGATGGCGCTAAAAAATAAAAAAATAAAAAATTATTTTAAAGGCCTAGACTCTATTTTAACCTGAAATACTGCATTAATTGAAAAATAGTGAAAAAATATTAGAATTTTTTTTTTTTGTATTATTTTCAATGGGAAAAATTGATCATAATTATTGCATAAATATTAATTAGTATCATGAAATTCTCTCAAAATACAAAATAAAAAAGTAAAAATATTATTGAACACAAATAAATTACATTGGTTTTGCTGAGGGAGAAAAAAATTTAATTTTAGGGGTCCGGTCACTTTTGACCGCGAAGGGCACAAGTGTGACTCCCAAACGAGGAGCACCAAGTTAATTAATCTATCTGTAAATATCTTGATATTGATTAAATGTGCTCATTTTGTGGTCTTGTTGAAGAAACAGCTGCCCAGTAATTTTGTGATTGTAGTACAACTAATATATTTTGGGTTAATTTAAGTTCTTATATTTTTAACTACTAATGTGACCCACAGTTTATTTTTTGTTACAAAAACTCAAATTCACGTGAATTGTTAATTTCTTTATTTTACATGCAAAAATGTTCATCCACAAGCAAAAGTGGCATAAATCTCCTTTATGTTTTCCTCTTGTCTTGTTGAATTCGCTCTAGTTTCATCCCTCAGGCTTATAAATAATAAACAAATAAATAAAATAAATACTTTTATGCATTATGATGTATTCAAAATATTTAACCTTGTCATCATGCTTTATGTCTGTGTATATAATCTCAAACTATGATGTATACAAACCCATATTTATGTTTTTCGTTTTTTTTTTTCATTATTATTGTTGTTAAAGATACAACCATGGTATTTTCCCTGATCTTGTATGTAATTATAGGTCCTGCTATAAAAATAAAGATATGAGTGACAGGTGCACTAACACCTCACAGCATCAGTAACTCGACAACACGACCTAGTGCGGTTTACCTCAGTGTTAGTGTAGCGTGAGGGCAACATAAAACTTAAGCCCAATCAAACATAGCCTGACTATGCCACCCCGAATCTCTCTTTCTTTAGGGAATGTTAGGTTAAATTATAAAACACAGATCCAATGTGTACCAAACCAAAGAAACAGAGACGGGTTTCTCCAATACAAAACTCACAATTTATTACCAGAAAGTATTTTTAAAAAAGGCACATAGAAAAAGACACTCAATTATGAGGCATAATTCTTGTTGATTTAATAATACAGGATGCTATGCCTTTAAAAGAGAACACCAACTAAATAAACAAAAAAACAAACCAAAAAAAATAACTAGCGGACATCAGAGGGGTACTGACCAGCCACCGGTATGAGCCCACGCTATTGTCCCTGTAAATTCACCCGCAAATGTGCCTGTGAAAAGCCACACACAACACGCACACACACACACAAAGAGAGAGAGAAAGAAAATGTACACAACACAGTGGACATGCAGTGCAATCGGAGACTATCCGCCAAAGAGACCACACCCGAGATCCAACCAGCACCCCTCAGTGATCCGCTAAAATTAGTTGGGTCTCAGAGTAAAAAAATACATAGGAAACCAACCATTCAAAGGTTAATCAACCGTGTATAAATTCAGTACAACCATAAGCACTACCCCTGATAGCACACGTACATCTCGGAGACGTCTATTTGAGGTGTGTGTTTACGTCTGGAAGATGTATTTTTTAGAGTGTTTGCTCATCTGCAATACGTCTATAGGAAGTTTCCTGTCAGATGTCAAATAGACATTTAGAAGATGTCTTTACGATGTTTATGATTTAGAATGTATGTAAAACTGACATCTAAAAGATGTCTATCAGATGTTTGTAAACAGCAGATGCTTTCCAGATGAAGTGATCTTTAACAGACATCTTGCAGATGTATGTGTGCTATCTGGGACTAAGCACATCACAATATCAGATTAAATCAACCAACCACGACAACAAACAAACGAAAATAAAAATACATATCCAAAGAAAAAAATAAAGGGAGGAAAGACAGCAGTGGCAACTAAACGGCAAATCCAATGCTTTATTGGGTTGAACGGCACTACAACACCATTTTCACTGGTTACTAACCGTACGTCCACCAGCCCCAGGCCCAACAGGGAGATCTAATCAGCCTCGTACTTAATATCCAGCGCCTGTACACAAAGCAAGGGGGGAAACAGCCTTATTCAGGCAAAGAACAAAGGTCTCAATGGAGCTTGTAGTCCACACAAACCACTGCTCCTCTCTGTCTTATAAAGTGCGCGGAAATGTACTACCATGCACCCTTCCGCTTGGACCTGCTCTTATCTTTTTGTCATTCGTTTTTTGATTTAATATTGAAATCGGAAAATGAAAAAACGGCATCTTTTTCATTTTTCAATTTTTTCAAACAAAACGAAAAACAAGATTTCGGCTTGATTTTTCATTTTTCGTTCAGGGGTAGAAAATGAATAAACAACTAGAATATTTGATCTGTAGCTGTGGGCGGGAATGAAACACCCCTTTTTTGCTGATTGGTCAACCAAACATTAAACGGTGCCATCATCAGTTCTTCCGCAGTTCAGCGCAGCAGAATAATAGTCCTTCGCTGCGATGGATTTAACACGTTTATTGCAACTAACAGTTACATTTAATCTCTTTCTCATCAAACAGCCAGACTAACGAATGGCTTGAGACACAAATCGAGGCAGAGCCTAGACAAGGCTTTCTTCTGTGTGTCCATAAATTCGGCAACTTATGCGTGTTTATCTTAGAAATATCATCATTATACTAGTTTATCTCAGATATAATAATTTACTAAGCTCCTGCACTCACAACTACCTAATAGCCAACACCTTTGGCACACTGTCTGTTTTAGTGTTGCTGACCACCTTTCAAAATCTGTGTGGCAATGCTGCGCGACTCACGGGACAGCACAGAGATATAGTGAAACCCAGATCAGTATCAATTTAAGTCATCATACACAGATGTCATAACTTTTTTTAAAGCAATACTCTGAGATTTGGACAATGGAGGAACTTGAAATAATATGACAGATATGAAAAGAAATGTCATCGTACCGTAGTTAATGTCCACAGCACATCTATTATAGTTCTATTATGATTTTTATTCATACAACAGATGGATATCATAATGCCGTTATCCCACAGAATGTTTCAGTGATTGACTTTAGTGAAATATGAATTTGACATAGGCTAATGATTTTAAGGTGAACTTCTTTGTACAATAAACCAAAGATGAAAGGTTTTCATATTTAATGCCATCTACCAGTGTCAGAAATTAACTTTCCCATATGGGACAAATGATTTTCAGTGTTTTTTTTTTTTTTTACCTTCATATATAATTTCTTTCCTAATCTTATTAAACATGTATGCTATCTATAATGTGAAATTCTTAAATGTAGTCAAATAAATTAGAATAATATGACACTATAGGCTGTTACCAATTAAATCAACCAACTGCATGATGCTTTCAGATGTAGCTACTTACAGTAAATACATTTACACATTAATTACAACTGTATAATATAATGAGATTAATATTTTAAACAACATTTTTATTCAGAAATATGAAATGACAAAATGAAATGATACTTGGATTATGAAAGGAGGCCTAATATTGCCACTAGGTGGCGGTAAGTCATTGTGTTAAGGAAGGAGTCATTTATTCATTTGTCGATTCGTTCAAAACGCTGATTCATTCAGGAATAAAATCAAGTGGCTGTCTATATTAATTGGTCACTGAATCATCGTCTATATTAATGGGTTGTTCAAAGACTGTTATTCATTCAGGAATGAAACAACTCTGTGTGCCTACTGCGAGTCAGTCGCTCAACGGTTCTGTGACTTTATTTGCTTTGGAAGTTTAGTTGGCAGGGAAAATAACCGTTCTGTCTGTATGCCATCAGTTAGCCGGCCAATTCTTAATATTAATTAAATAATCTCAGCGTATTACCTAAAACAAAAGTTATGACATCTGTGTATGACGACTTAAATTGATACTGGTGTGGGCTTCACTATATCTCTGTGCTGCCCCGTGAGTCGCGCAGCATTGAACACAGATTTTGAAAGGTGGTCAGCAATAATAAAACAGGCAGTGTGCCAAAGGTGTTGGCTATTAGGTAGTTGTAAGTGCAGGAGCTAAGTAAATTGTTATTTCTCAGATAAACTAGTATAATGATAGTAATATTTCTGAGCTATAGACGCGTAAGTTGCCGAATTTATGGACACACAGAAGAAAGCCTCTAGGCCCTGCCTTGATATGGTAGCCTATGTGTCAAGTCATTCGTTAGTCTGGCTGTTTGATGAGAAAGAGATAAAGATTAAGATTAAATGTAAATTTAAAAGAGATTATATGTAGTTGCAATAAACGTTGCAATTTGCAGGCGGTGATCCACACATCCTACTGCCATCTCAGCACAGCTGTGCCAATTGCTTTATTTTGATGAAGCAGCTGACCACTGTGAACACCTTCACCTGTCTTTGTCGTCCATCATGTCCCTCATTGCTGCTCTTCTCAATGGGGACATCTTCAATCCAGACGATGAGGAAGACCATGATGATGGACCCCTGAACCTCTCAACTTTGAAGCAAGAGTGGGAGAAGATGTGTGGGACAATCTGGCTGTCTCTGTGTCTGCTCCAAACATTCATGTGTTCTCCATCAGCATGACTACCTGTAAAACATTTAAACAGATTAAAACATTTTACAATTCATTCATGTCAGTATTCTGTTTCTTGCCATATTTCATTTCATATTTTTACAATTACATGCTAATTTCTGTTGTAGCTTTATTCTTTTTGTGGTGTATTGGGCTAAACCACTGAACTGGTCAGCAGAAGGTTGCTGGTTCGATCTCTGCAGCGTCTCCACCAGTGTGTCCTTGACCAAGACACTTTACTCCAGGTTACTCCACGGGGATCATCCCTGTAATAAGAGCACTGTAAGTCACTTTGGATAAAAGCAAACATGTACAAATGTAAATTTGATTTTTGTAAATCCTTTTTTGTTAGTGTCTGGGGCACAAACACTAATTAAAGCTGCTTATTTCTTTAAGTTTACTTCTTCAAGGTACTACTATAATATAAATGCATACATACATTTCATACAGTTTCTATTTGGGGGCATAAAGGGTTAGTTCACCCAAACATATAAATTCAGTCATTATTCACTCGCATTCACACTGTTAAATCCCTGTGTTCAATTTTTTTATTTTTTTTTCTGAACACAAAAGGTGATTTTGGTCAAGTTTGTCCTGCTGGTTTCTGTTCATACAGTATCAGTCAGTGGAGCCTGACTTCCAGAAGCTTCATGACATTATTTGATGATGCTTTTGAAGCTCCATTGTATGAACAGAAACCAGCAGAACAAACCTGACCAAAATCACATCCTCAATGTCCTTTGGTCTTTTTCTTTTTTTCGCTGGCTCTGGGCTCACTGAGGATGAAGAGACCACAGCAACATCCGGGCCAGATGAGGCAGTAACGGCAGGAGGAGTGATGGAGGGTCTCATCCATGGCACTACACCATTTTCAGGATCTGCTGTGGCTCTCCATCCTTATGGAATCCCAAGTCTGCCAAAGTTAAAATTAAACACATAAATAAATATACAAAGAAATGTAAAAAAGCAAAATATATAAATAAATATACATAGAAAAGCAAAAAAACAAATAAATAATTATTTATACATTTATTTCCTTATACATTTATTCATTTCGATTTTTATTTATTGCCACATTTATTTTTTATTTATGTATTTATTTCCATATTTGTTTATTTCCACATTTATTCATTTCTACCTTTCTTTTCATGCACAACATGTGACAAACACTTAAAATACTATGCATATTTCAAAGATCAAAAATAGAACTGTTACAGTTGCTGGGTTGTAGAGATGAGGCGTTCACAGAGATCCACAATTAACAGGTATTTATTAATAACAAAGGAGAAGACACAACCAAACACACGTAGTATAACGTTACATTAACATTTAGAACGGACCGGGAGTGAAGGGAGTGAGTCCATTATATAGGGAGTGCTGATGAGGAAGTCCAGGTGCAGGTGATGAGTGCTGATGGGGAGATGACGAGGGAAGTGAGTGCAGGTGTGGAGACAAGAGGATCGTGGGAAATGGAGTCCGGGAGACAAGGGAACTGTGACAAGAACGAGGCATAGAACATTTTGTCGCGTCACGTCGCGTCTCCCCTCATGGGGATGTTCCAAAACGCTTAACGTGAAAAACGCTTTACGCTTAATAGCGGTAAACGCAGAGTCTCGTTCCCTGTTCTCAGGGAACCATGGTTACATACGTAACCTGAGACGTTCCCTTTCGAAAGGGAACTTCAACTCTGCGTTTACCGCTATGGGGAACGATATACCCATGCTGCCATGCTAAAGGAGAGTGCATGCCAAATGACCAGACAAACGTCCGGCAGTTCCAGAGAAATGCCGGGGGCAACTCCCCTTCGGGTCACGCAAGGCTGTCAGTGACAGCATTCCCTACGGCCAACAGCCCAAGCTGAGCCTAAAAGAGGCCTTCCGCAGAAAGCCTTCCAAGGCTGCTCAAAGCATCTGGGACCAGCATTCCATGGAAAGTGGTCCCTTAAAGGGAATGTGGCCAGGAAACCAAAAGGAACCCTGGCCAGTCACTAGAAGGGAACAAAGTCACCCTCAGCGCCACCAAGGAGGCCGTACTAATCTTAGTCTGGGCCAGCCCTGTCTGATACACAGAATCTCCAAAGCGCATTCTTCAGGGAAGAGAGCAGGTAAGAGCGACTGCGAAAGAGCAGTGAGCAACTCAAACCCACGTGCAGAGAAGGGCATCCTGGAGAGCAGAACTCAGCTGAGCGCTATAAACCCTCGTATTGAGAGGAGTATAATCCGCTCATCCTAGGATCTACTCAGTGTCTGATTAAAGCACTGAGGAGGCTGTGCGCTAGAAAAACCCTGGTACAGGGGAGCACAAACCAGCCTAGGGCTGGTCTCAACGGAACGGGAGACTTCATAGAAGTCTACAACCAATGACCAGCTTAGGGAGCTAAGCACAATTACACAGTCAACCCAAAGGGAAGTACGAAGCTCTACCTAACAGACAGACCATACTGTATGCACATAGTCATGGAGGCCGGAAAAAGGGCCTTCAGCATAACTAAAGTTCTTAAAAACGAACTAAATATCACGCAGAAACTCAAATGGTATGGTGGTATTCCAGGATGGCCCATAAGGCCACTCACCTGAAAAAGCATGCTGGGTGCACAACCAACCAGTAATTAAGTAGCTGTGAGTGCCCACGAAACAGTCTGTCCAACACAATCCAACGAGCAGTGTACTCGGTAAAGAACCTTTTACTCTTTAAGCAAGAGGAGTACAGCGTACGCCATCACGCGCTAAAGAAGGCCCCATGGGCCTATAACCTCAGCAGACACGTGGCATCAGCTCGGGGCAGTGTTATCAAGCTCCAGGCAGAACAAACCGACTACAAAGGAGGTTAATGAGTCAGATGGAGCCCTGGCCAGCCAGTGACATAAAGTCCCTTTTACTCTCTTCAGTAAAGAATGTCAAAGAAACGCAAAAGGTACATGCCAGCATGTTCCCAAAGGAGGCCCCGAGGGCCTACCTGTCACACGCGGCGTCAGCTAGCGGCCACTAAGAGATGGGCATCCTGGAGAGCAGAACTCAGCTGAGCGCTATAAACCCTCGTATTGAGGGGAGAATAATCCGCTCATCCTAGGATCTACTCAGTGTCTGATTAAAGCACTGAGGAGGCTGTGCGCTAGAAAAACCCTGGTACAGGGGAGCACAAACCAGCCTAAGGCTGGTCTCAACGGGAGACTTCATAGAAGTCTACAACCAATGACCAGCTTAGGGAGCTAAGCACAATTACACAGTCAACCCAAAGGGAAGTACGAAGCTCAACCTAACAGACAGACCATACTGTAGGCACATAGTCATGGAGGCCGGAAAAAATGGCCTTCAACATAACTAAAGTTCTAGAAGAAGAACTAAATATCACAGCAGAAACTCAAACCGCATGGCAGTATTCCAGGGTGGCCCATAAGGCCACTCACCTGAAAACATAACATGCTGGGTGCACGACCAACCATGTAATTAAGTAGCTGTGAGTGCCCACAAAACAGTCCATCCAACACAATCCAGCGAGCAGTGTACTCGGTAAAGAACCTTTTTACTCTTTAAGCAAGAGGAGTACAGCATACGCCATCACGTGTTAAAGAAGGCCCCATGGGCCTATAACCTCAGCAGACACGTGGCATCAGCTCGTGGCAGTGTTATCAAGCTCCAGGCAGAACAAACCGACTACAAGGGAGGTTAATAAGTCAACCGGAGCCCTGGCCAGCCAGCGACATAAAGTCCCTTTTACTGTGTTCAGTAAAGAATATAAAAGAAATGTAAAAGGTACATGCCAGCATTTTCCCAAAGGAGGCCCCGAGGGCCTACCTGTCACACACGGCGTCAGCTAGCGGCCACTAAAGTTCTAGGAGCAAAATAGAACCGAGTTAAAAACAAGGTAACTACTTAGCTCAACCAGAGCTAAAGGAGACCATGCTCAAGGAAGTAAATGCATAAAACCGAACAACCAGCTGGTTTTAACACAAGAACTCACCCTGAGAGGCAAGCCACTCAGAGCATGTACTCAGTAAAAGCACCTTTTACTCTCTAAACGAGAGGAGTACACAACCAAGCTCCAGCATGATACATAGGAGGCCTACAAAGGCCTACGACTCGTAAACACGTGGCGTCAGCTAGTGGCAATCACAACCCATCCATGGTGATGAGTCACATAGAAACCAACACACAACTGTGCCAACATGCAAACTGAAAGGAGGCCCTTGTGGGGCCTTCAACCTCCATGAACACATGGCATCAGCCAGTGGTAGCTTCATGACTAAACCAGCCAGTAGGCCAAGTACTCGATAAGACACCTTAACACTTGGATAAGAGGAGTACACACTGCGCCACAGTGCTCTATGAGAGGCCTGACCTAGGGCCTACTCTACAGAGGTGGGAGTGGCCGATGACGGTGTGAGTCAGCAAACAAGACTCAACCATGGAAATGAGTCTAAATATAACCAACCCAGCTGGGCCAACATAAAAACTGAAAAGGAGGCCTGGCAGGGCCTACTACTTTTAGCACCATGTGGCGCCAGCCAGTGGTCATAAATAGGGACCAAGCTCAAAGGGGACCAGCTCTAGACCCAACAAGCCAATTGTGGGTAACTAGCTACACAACCTGAGCTAAGCCTACACATTCCAACAGGCAATGTACATGGTACAAATAAACATGCTATCATGGTCTAAGGGAGGCCCACAAGGCCTACCACCTCAAACAAACATGAGCATAAGCCTGAGGCAGTGCTAAGATACGTGAGCAAACTCGGGATCGTAAACCAACAGTGCCCGAGATACAAGCTGTACTCAGAAAGAGGCTATCAAAAAGAGCCAACAGACTTAACAGTATATGTAAAACATCTGCTGTGGTCATGATCAAATGGGAGCTAACAGAGATCATACTATTCTAACCAAAATAAGACTCTGTACACTCAACCTGAGTGTGCAATCCAACAGGTGATGCACTCAGTGGAACACAAACCCTAACCGGGGAGTACAACAAAACACCACGTTCTTATATAGAGGCTAATCACAGCCTGCTATCACGGAACCAGGTGCTAACCGGTGGCAGCACTAGAGTAAGCTCACATATATGAAAGTATGTAGGGCTAAAGCTTAGAACCCAAAGCAAAGGTAAATGCTTGTAATACAATAATTTGTAATACATGCCATCCAAACAGGATAAATGTTTTCATAAAACAGATCTGAGATCTGTATTGAACCCTTGAGAACGAAAGCTAAAAACATTTAGCACCGTATACTCAAACTTGAATATAATTCAAGGGGCTCATGCGAAGACATTATAAGCATGACAAAGTTCTACAAAGTGGGGCCTAGCAGTACTGCATAACTTATCTTCTCAAAGATAAGGGCCTAACACCTGGGAAAAACAGCACCAGGAAGGCTAATAACAGCCTATAACCTTAGCTGTTAACCCTAGCCATAGCACCTACGTAATATCAAAAGGGGAAATGGGCATACGGCCAGCAACTCCCTCAAGAGGAGGCCAGAACTAGGAACTATACAACCTCATAGGGATAGTAATAATAAGGGTCATGTAACAAACAAGCACCTAAACCTAGCTCTAGCCTAGCCGCTAGCTAAGGCCTACTGGGCCAAGCAAAGCTGGGGCTCCATTTTGAATCCTTCAAATATGAGGAGAAAATGAAGCACTACAAGCAAACAGTGTCAGGCGGCCGATAAAGCCGACCTGCACACAAATAACTGAAGTGACGAGTGCTAACTCAAACCAAACTAGAGTATTAGCTGAGAAGCTACTCTAACATAGGAGGCTACAAAAAAGCGGCCATAAAGCGGCCTGCATGTTTTGAAAACTAGCCAACCTAATGCTACAGTTATTTTGCCCAAAAGAACCCCTTCTAACTTTACTGACTACATGCTCAGGAAAGCTATACAGGAAAAACAAGGTCAACAATTTTTATATACAAAAATACAGACCCAGCTTACCTTCCTGCGGCTCGTAGAATGAAGATTTTCCCTCCTTATTTATATACATGAAGAAGGATGAAATCAAAAAGTTCTTTTAAGCCTAAAAGAACTTTCACTATCAAGCCAGAAGGCGGCCTTTACAAAAAATATTATCAAAGGCCCAGCCGTCAGCCTAAATGTAAAAGACGCACCTGAGCATGATATAAAATACATATACACAGATATATAAATATATATAGGAGGTGAAAGAAGAGGAGAGGGTAGATAAAAATTGCCCTTTAAATAGCTGGGGGATCGATTACAAACGCAACGGTGTTTACAATCGGTCACCTATCTCACTCTGGCTTCTTCTTCCTCCCGTCTGTCTGGCTCAGATCCAAATCTGAATGGCTAAGGGGGTTTTCCATGCCCTCCAGATCTCAAACGCGGAGATCAGGAAGAAATGAAAAGTCTTATGGGAGCCGCAACATTAATGGACAGAAAGGAACCGTTCGTCGAGCCATCCGCGTGCAGCCCCTTTCTTAACGCGCTCTCACGGCGGCTGCAGCACGCCGAAAAGTGCGTCCCAAAAACACAGCGGCTCCACATAACCAGCAGCCAGAGGAGCGCTCGCTACGATTGCAGCCGCCGTATTGCCTCAGCACACACGGGGCTAGAATCACCAGGCACAGATGAAGACACCTCTTCCCTCGAGAAGATTGCCGAACGAGAACGGAGCGTCCCAATAGGGAGACGCTCACAGTAAACAACAGACAAACACACCGACAGTGCCCTCAAGCACCGTCTATGCGCGCTCCTCTCCAGACAGAAAATACGCCAGAAACGTGTAAATCAAGTGTCAAAAACCTGGGACACGGATGAACACATTCTCCTGAACGTTTGTAAGGCATATATAGAGTAATTCTTTACCGGTGTTGAAAACAATGGCATAAACAGAACAGTCCCAAAAGACGAGAAGATGTCGACTGATTCCTCAGGCGCTCCCTTTATACTCCGGGTTCGCGCTATGATGACGTCATAGGCTGTCGCCAGCCAATAGGATTGGAGTGGTGTGATTCTTTGGCATTCGGACACCTGTCACGAGTGACGGTTCCCCATAGTGGTAAACGCAGAGTTGAAGTTCCCTTTCGAAAGGGAACAATACTTTTTGTCCACAAAAGCATTAAATCCATGAAATATTGATTATCCATTGTTTGCATCACATTTCTTCTGAATGATCTGCTCTCCATCATCGTTCTTAGAAATGATCATCGATGCAACCTGTCCTGAGCAGCGTTTATGTTGTAAAACTGTATATGATCGTATATATCTCACAAACAAATCAGCCCGCGTCCAAAGTATTTTTTCAAAATGCAGCAGTTTTAGTTATAATATCCAAGCAGTGCTGTCGGAGTTTGTGGTGTCTTGAGAGGCATATTCTCCAGCCATATAGTAAATCTCACGAACAAAACTTTTAGCCAATGCCACGATCCAGCAACGTGTGTTATGTTAATCTTAAAAGATTAAGGAAATTAGTCCAACGTCCTGGTACAACGAGCACACTTAAGAGAGCAGCCAGAAAAATGGAGCGCAGCTGGAATAAAACAAAACTAGAGGTTTTTCGCATTTCGTGAAGAGAGAGAATGATTGAGTACAGAAAGGCCTTAAAAACTGCTAGATCTGCTTATTTTTCAAATCTTTTAAAAGAAAATAAACACAACCCTAGGTATTTTTTTGATACAGTGGCTAAATTAACAAGAAATAAAGCTTCAACTTCTGATGTTTCCAAACAGCACAGCAGTAATGACTTTATGAACTTCTTTACTTTCAAGATTGACAATATCGCATCAGACAGTGCATTGTAGTATCCCTGAGGAAAAATTCAATTCATTCGCTGCCTTAGGAGAGGAAGAACTGTCTAAACTTGTTAAATCATCAAAATCAACTACATGTATGTTAGACCCTATACCGACTAAGCTATTGAAAGAGATGCTTCCAGAGGTCATAGATCCTCTTCTTAATATCGTTAATTCATCTTTATCTTTAGGATACGTACTAAAAACTTTTAAGCTGGCTATTATTAAACCTCTTGTTAAAAAAAAAATCACAACTTGACCCTAGTAGGAATTAGTCAATTACAGGCCGATCTCAAATCTTCCTTTTCTGTCAAAAATACTAGAAAAGGCAGTATCATCACAACTATGTTCCTTTTTAGAAAGAAATGGTATCTGTGAGGATTTCCAGTCAGGATTTAGACCGTACCATAGTACTAAGACTGCTCTCATTAGAGTTACAAATGATCTGCTCTTATCATCGGATCGTGGTTGTATCTCTCTATTAGTGTTACTGGATCTTAGTGCTGCATTCAACACTATTGATCACAACATTCTTTTAAATAGACTCGAAAATTATGTTGGCATTAGTGGAACTGCATTGTCATGGTTCAAAGCATACTTATCTGACCGTTTAGTTTGTAGTAGTAAACGAAGGGATGTCATATCGATCACAAGTTCAATATAAAGTACCACAAGGCTCAGTACTAGGACCGTTGCTTTTCACTCTGTACATGCTACCCTTGGGAGATATCATTAGGAAGCATGGTGTTAGTTTTCACTGTTACGCTGATGATACTCAGCTCTATATTTCTTTGTGCCCTGACGAAACTTACCAATTCACAAAATTAACGGAATGCATAGCTGATATAAAAAACTGGATGACCAGTAATTTCCTACTACTAAATTCAGAAAAAACAGAGATTCTAATTTTTGGACCAAAAACTTCTGCACGTAATAACCTAGAATACTGTCTAACACTTGATGGCTGCTCTGTTAAGTCTTCGTCATCAGTTAGGAACCTGGGTTTTTGCTCTTTGATACCAATCTTTCATTTGAAAGCCATGTTTCTAGCATCTGTAAAACCACATTCTTCCATCTTAAAAATATATTTAAACTACGACATGCTCTCAATGACAAATGCGGAACAGTTAGTTCATGCGTTCATGACCTCAAGGCTAGATTACTGTAACGCTCTACTGGGTGGTTGCCCTGCTCGCTTGATAAATAAACTACAGCTCGTAAAAAATGCAGCAGCTAGAGTTCTTACTAGAACTAGGAAGTATGACCATATTAGCCCAGTTCTGTCAACACTGCATTGGCTTCCTGTTAAACATCATATAGATTTTAAAATCTTGCTAATTACTTACAAAACACTAAATGGTTTAGCTCCCCAGTACCTGAGCGAGCTCTTAAAGCATCATAGTCCTTCACGTCTATTGCGATCTCAGAATTCAGGCCAGTTGAATAATACCTAGAATATCAAAATCAACCGCAGGCGGTAGATCCTTTTCCTGTTTGGCACCTAAACTATGGAACAATCTTCCTAGCATTGTTCAGGAAGCAGACACACTCTGTAATTTTAAATCTAGACTAAAAATGCATCTCTTTAACCTGGCATACACATAACACATTATCAATTTATGTTTTCAAATCCATTAAAGGATTGTTAGGCTGCATAAATGAGGTCAGCCGGAACTGGGAACACTTCCTATAACACCAGATGTACTCGTTACATCAGAAGAAGAATGGCATCTACGCTAATATTAGTCTCTCTGTTTATCCTGAGATTTACCGTAGTCAGCCAGATCCGGGCCATATCCAGGTGAGATCGAGGACCTTGACACGACCACAACGCAGCCCTGAAGTGTCAGCAGAGATTGAGTCAACTAGATCATCCATTGTGAAGGCCTCATCGACACGACAGCCAGTTCCTCAACAAACCATCCATACCGACGTGATGAATACGATCCTCAACTGGATGGAACTGAAATAAATACTTTGACTGTTGCGATCCCAAATCAGACTTACGATAGCTGCCTGAATCATAATAAAGCACTGTTCGCTGTTGGCCAGAGGAGAACTGATCCGACTGAGCCTGGTTTCTCCCAAGGTTTTTTTCTCCATTTTAACACCTGTTTGCCACCTGATGTCACCTGTTGGAGTTTGGGTTCCTTGCCACTGTCGCCTTTGGCTTGCTTAGTTGGGGACACTTGACATTTGATATTCAACAGTGTTTTGATCTGCCTGCATTGACACCATTGTATGTGAACTGAACTGAGCTGGATGATGCCATCACTGTTTTCTCCAGTGCAGATAAAGATAAATTAACTAAATTAATAACTACTGATTCTTACAACCGAATGAATCAATACTGAATTTACTTAAGATGGACATTGACACTATTTTCTTTAAGAGCTGCTGTGCAGCCAAAATTATATACCAGTTATCACTGCAAAGCTGCTTTGACACAATCTGCATTGTAAAAAGCGCTATATAAATAAAGGTGACTTGACTTGACTAGGCGGTTTCGGACGCAGTGTCTGTCTTTGTGTTTTCCATGTGCCCCGCTTGTCCTGCCTCCTTGTTTCCTGTCCTAGTCCTCATCTAGTCCTCATTTCACTAATCGTGCTCACCTGATCCTCGTGTGCTCTGGTCCCTTTATATTGTGCCTTTTTCACTCTTGTCTTTTCTGGTTCGTTGTGTGCTTTGGTGTGTAAGACAAATCAGCTCAAATTTCAGGCATTTTCGTTGAATTTTCGCTGAGATATTAGCCAAAAACCACCGGGCGCCATTTTGGCGGCCACCAATGACGTCACAATCCCTGTACATTTTTGCTTCTAACTCAGGAACCGAAAGTCCCCGCGAGCTCAAACTCGGATGACAAGGTCCCCATCAGGGCCCTTGAGTGGCCACATCCGTCGCGGGCCTCGGGGACGCCCCCCGCGGATCGCTAGTTCGCGGGACCCCCGAATTTAAGCGGCCGTAACTCCCTACCTCCGAGGAAATGGTGTTAGAAAGATGAGACTTGCACTAAGCATTTTCTTACCTATCATGTATTTTAAATATCTACAACAAAATGTGTGTGTGTGTGTGTGTGTGTAAGCATGTTTAACATGGAAAATGTACTTTAAACTAAACTTTTTTAAAAGGAAAGTGAGATAATGACTGGTCCTTTGCTGCCACCTGCTGGTTAAAGTAGTCATTTTGTCATACTAATGTAACCCAGTAGAATAAAATTCTACAGGTAATGGGTTTATTTCAATCGAATTGATTTTGTTTTGTTTGGTTCTAGCTCAGAGCTAAAATATGAATGAGTAAATCGCTATATGTGTTGTATAAAATGTGTGTAGGTATGCCTTTAAGAACGCGATCATATATCAAGTTTGATTGTTAAACACATGTCGAAAACGTGGTTTTGACCTACAAGTTAGGTCTTTCTTTATTTTATTGGTTTATGAAAGTGAAGTCCCGCCCTCACTTACATGTTGTGGAATATGAGTGGTTGTTTTCGAGAGAGACGAGGGGGAGATTGACAAGTGCGTCCGAGCAACGTTACCCCATTCATCAGCTTGAGTTCTTGGCGCTCAAATGGGCGGTGGTGGACAAGTTCCACGACTATCTCTATGGTGCCCAGTTTGTGGTGAAAACAGACAACAATCCACTTACCTATGTGTTGTCAAGTGCTAAGCTGAGTGCGACAGGTCATCGTTGGTTAGCTGCATTAGCTACCTATAACTTCAGCTTGCAATACAAGCCAGGAAGTCATAACATCGACGCGGATGTGTTGTCTCGCTACCCCTGTGAATCCACCGCTTGCTCTGAGTGGAAGGAAATACCCAAGTCAGGAGTAAGATCCATCTGTCAATTAGCTGTGACTAATGAAAGTGAAGAGTCATCATCCAGACTGGTGGATCACTTAGGTGTTTTACCTCAGAGTATACCCGAGGCATTCTCTTGTCCCACAGCATTGGGTCTGGTTCAACTGGAACAGCTGACTAATGCAGAGTTGAGAAAAGCGCAATAGGAGGACCCTGTAGTTGGTGCAGTGAAGCGAGAAGTGGAGTCGGGGAAAACACTTACCGTTGCTAAGAGTTCCAATGCAACCATTGCTCTGTTACAGCGGCAGGGACCCAAGTTAAAGATCATAAGTCAACTTCTGTACAGAGTCACCAAAAGTTCCTGTGGTAGAGAGAAAACACAACTTGTCTTACCAGAGAGGTACTGGTCCGAAGTACTGCGCTCCCTGCATGATGACTCAGGTCATTTGGGAGTAGAGAAAACTACTGAACTCCTGAAAGATCGCTTCTATTGGCCAAGAATGTCTGCATACATAGAGCAGTATGTTAATAACTGTGGCCGCTGTGTAACGAGAAAGACACTGCAAAAAAAAGTTGCACCACTGAATCACATGACCAGCAGTGGGCCGCTCGACTTAGTGTGCATCGACTTCCTGTCAATCGAGCCTGATTCAAAAGGTATTGGCAATGTTCTCATCGTAACCGACCATTTCACACGTTACGCCCAAGCGTTCACCACTAAGGACCAGAAAGCTCTGACTGTGGCCAAGATACTGTGTGACAAATTCTTTGTTCACTATGGCTTACCTTCCCGTATCCACTCCGATCAGGGGCGAGATTTTGAGAGTGGGCTCATAAAAGAGCTCCTGAGTATGCTGGGAATCAGAAAATCAAGAACGTCTCCCTACCATCCACAAGGAGACCCCCAGCCTGAAAGGTTTAACCAAACACTGCTTTCCATGCTCGGCACTCTGAATCCTGCGGAGAAAATAGATGGAGTCAACACATTAACAGATTAGTACACGCTTATAACTGTACTAAGAACGAGGCGACTGGGTACTCACCATATTACCTTATGTTCGGAAGAGAGGCTCGTCTGCCAGTGGATGTGTGTTTCGGGACGTCACCTGATGGAAAGGGAGTTGGTAGCCATCGACAGTATGTGGAGAGAATGAAGTCAGATTTACAGAGAGCTTACCAGTTAGCCACTGAAACTGCCCAGAAAAGTCAGCAGAGAAACAAACAGTTGTACGACAAACGAGTGAAACATCAGACCTTGGCAGTAGGAGATCGTGTGCTGATAAGAAATCTGGCATTGACTGGAAAGAACAAACTCGGCGACAAGTGGAATTCTGTTCCTTACCTGGTGGTGGAACAACTAAAGAATTTACCTGTGTATCGCCTGAAACCTGAATCCGGTATGGGAAGTGTAAGAACTCTACACCGGGACCATCTCTTACCTGTTGGGGACGATGTAAGGTTGTCTGATCCTGGAGAACCAAAGAAAGTTTCTGCACCACCGGAGACCAGGACAAGACCTGCGGAAAGAAAGCAGAGAAGAGAATTAAGAGAAAGACATGCAGCTGTGGCAGGAAGTGAATGGAGGAATGACTCTGAAAGTGAAGAGGATGACCTGTGGTATTACTGCCCGGACAGGGTTGAGACACCACGTGTTGCACTGGGAGAAAATACAGTGGAGGAAGAAATTGTTTACCATGGAGGTGAACTGGATAGACCCCTTGCAGAAATGGCAGAGCCAATGTTCACTGAAGAAAGCCATGGAGAACTCTCAGATCAGATTCCAGAGGAAACGGGAGATCCTAGTTTAGAAGGGGGAGAGCCTGGCGTAGCTAATGCTACTAAAGAAGCAGTAGAGACTGTTCATTCCCGCCCCAAAAGAAACATAAGACCGGTAGTCAAACTGAGCTATGATAGCCTAGGCCGGCCCACTAACCGACCTTTAACTCTGGTTCATAGAGGGATGGTCATAAATGTAGAGGGTGGGGAAGAGTCAGAAAAGAAACCCTGTAACACCATGTGGTGTCACCCGATGGCACAGTGTAATTATTGTGCTCAAGTAAATGCTTATACTGAGCCTAAAGTCACCTTTAAAGCGTAGAGAAGTAATCTCATGGGGTCATGAGATGTTTTAGAAGGGGGAGCATGTAACCCAGTAGAATAAAATTCTACAGGTAATGGGTTTATTTCAATCAAATTGATTTTGTTTTGTTTGGTTCTAGCTCAGAGCTAAAATATGAATGAGTATATCGCTATATGTGTTGTATAAAATGTGTGTAGGTATGCCTTTAAGAACGCGATCATATATCAAGTTTGATTGTTAAACGAAAACGTGGTTTTGACCTACAAGTTAGGTCTTTCTTTATTTTATTGGTTTATGAAAGTGAAGTCCCGCCCTCACTTACATGTTGTGGAATATGAGTGGTTGTTTTCGAGAGAGACGAGGGGGAGATTGACAAGTGCAGCCGATCGAAAAGATAAGCGAAAAGATTGCAGTAAAGATAAGGAGTTGTTTAATAGGTTACTCATCGTATTAATACCTTGATTTGTGTATATTAATTTGATTAAGACCCACGAGTTTGGAGTTTGTGTTATTTGTTGGTAACTGGGTTCTCCGTGTATGTTCACTCAACATTGCGGACTTTCGCCATTCGTTAGCTGGACCCATCGTTAATACAGGCAGTGTTTCAAGTTATTCTACAGACACAAAGACTATATTCACGCACTTTATTGGCGGTTTGTCGATCTGTGCAAGGACAACATAGTTCAAAGTTAACGTGAGAGTTCGCTGGCTGCAAGTGAGGAGTCTGTGGTTCGTCTTCAGACAGCGTGCAGCTACGCACAGGAAGATTTCCCGGAGGCCTACTACTGTGCAGAGGAGTCAGTGGTCCGTCTTCGGAGAGCGCGCAGCCGTGCACCGTAGGAAGATTTCCCGGAAATTTCCACAGTGCAGCAGAGTCACTGGTTATTCCACAACGGAATTCAGGTACCTTTGTGTGAGTTTTGTTTTTCCCGCTCAGGAGAGTGAAGAGGCCAGTTTGCAGTTTCTAAGGTCACCACGTACTCCAGCAACGTCTCAGGCCTGCAACGGGGTGTGTAGTGTGTGACTGGTGTATGTGTGTGGGCCCACAGTATTTCCTATCGATTTATATGGTTATTCAGTGCACTTACAAACTGTGATGTTTTTTTTTTTGAGTGACTTTTTGATACTCCTAGTGAGTTATTTTGTCCAGTCATCTCAAGTGAGTGTGACAGATACAAATTAATTAATTTTATCACCTGAAGTATTGCATTATTGGTGTGATATTAAATGGTGATTTAATAGAGATGTGATTGTGTGAATTACTCACATCCTGAACCATTTGTCTATTTGAGGTCATTTTCATCCCTTTTTTTATTGTTTAATTAAATTCTTTACATTTTGTTTCTTTCACAAGAGTTCATTCATAGACAAGTTATTCATAAGTGAATATAGATTTTATTATATATAACTTTCTAAAGGAGAAGTAATTCATTGTGACCAGAGGGGCCTAACTTCAACATTGGTAGGCACATAGTAATTGAATCCGGTGCACTGCTCTACTTAATTAACATAAAGACAGGTAGGGGGCGCTACACTAATATTGTTCTATAATGCATATTTACACTTAATAAAATCACTATTATAATGTTTACAATCACATTTTGACAAAATTCATCACTTAATTTCTGTTGAAGTATTAATGACAATTGTGCCACATCAGTAAACATTTTATTACCTATCATTTATTTTGTCAATCAAATTGTTCATTCAAGAATATTTTAAAAACCTACTTTTGCATACTAGTCATAGTTTTTTTTTGCTCAATCTGAATAAAACCAATGCAGTACAATTCTCTGGATTCTGTTGTTTAATAACCCAGCCGGCACATGACCGACCTTCAACGTTGAAATATGGTTGAAATAATGTCAGTTGCTGTTTCAACGTTGAAACAACGTTGACACAACGTTTAATTCTAAATGGTTGAAAACTCAGCGGGACATGACCGAAATTCAACGTTGAACTATGGTTGAAATAATGTCAGTTGTTGTTTTAACGGTGAAACAGCGTTGATGTGTTAAATGGTTGAAAAAAGGTTAACAAAAACACATATATCAACATTAAATACAATGAAATTTTCTTCCTTTTAAATTATTATGATAAATTATTATGATTATTATTATTTTATTACTATTTTACAATATTTTGATTATGAAACCTCTCAAAAATCTACATGTACAATTCAGTAATCTATTTGTGGGACCGACATAGATTTTACTGTTGGCAACCTGCATGTTAACAGCACAGCACAGTAGAGTTAAATAATTGTTCTAAGATTAAAAGCTCAAGGTTAATCAAAAAACTCAGGGTTAATCAAACTATTTTTAACGATTCAGTAAAATGTCATAGTCATTCAACAGCCCACACTGTAAAAAACTGCTGTAAAAAAAGTAACATGCTATTTTTCATTAAAATAGTAATATACCGAAAACAATGATTAAAAAAAAAAAAATAAGATTTGGGGTTATCTTACCCAATAACATTGACCAGTAACAGGTCCTGACCTTAAATTTAGGTGGGGCAGATTCTGGGTCTTACTACTATTTTATGATAAACTCTTTGTATTATATTTTTATTGCCAATGCAGGCACACTTTCGGAAGAAGTCTATTCTCAAAACAAACATGAATCTAACTATATAAAGGCCTTTTATGTGAGCATGTTTAAACTAAAGGATTTATATTATTATTTTGATGCTACTCCACATATACTTTAAGAAAAACCATATACCACATACCAACTACATACTCACCTAATGCAGACTAATATTCACATAGCTGAAGCAGACTGATAATGTATTCATCTGGAGTGAGGTTTACGCAAAACAACGTGAAAATAGGTGGAGCCCCAATGGCTCAGCACTGCTGTTTTATTTTTCACCACAGACCTACATTGGAAAATAGTAGAATGCTGTGGCACAGACTTCATTATACATGTCTGCTGAAGTCATGCATTAAATGTGAAAATATCCAGCTCACTTGATGACTTGAAATAGTCTAGATACATAAAACATTTGCTGCAGAATGCTGAACACATACTCAGAGGGGATCTGCATATCAGCCCCATTCAACTGTGAGCCACTCCTGTACGCATATAGAGCAATACTCTTCTGTTATCTGTCTTTCCTCTAAAACTGACACTTTTTCCTCCCAAACCAGCCATAAGCCATAAGAAATGATAGATTTTGATACAGGAAAATAAATAAAATTGTGTGCCCAGGTCACACACACACACACACACACACACACAAAAAACTCTATTTCAGCACCAGTTCTTATCCAGTCAGTATTATCCATGCAACAAAATGAAATACTACAGTAATAAAAATAATAAATACATAAAAAGGTGCAAAACTATTAAAATAAATTTGAATTGCTTTCATACTATTGAGCCATGTTGCCATGTTTTTTTTCACATCTGAGTTGTGTGAAAACACCAATAGTGGCACTATATAAACAGGCTTTGAAAGTAATCAGAAGTTAATATCACATTCTTATTGTGAAATAATAATAATTTAAAAGTTTTGAGAATTGTAGACTTTATTTTATTATTATTATTATTAAATACATTTTAAATGTGTAAATGTTTTAGCTCCTAATGTTATTTGCCAGTAGTAAAGTGTATTATGGTTGTGATAAATGCACTCAGAAGGACATATAAGACATGGAATTACCCAACCATGCAGCAGCATTGAGGACTCCCATTTGAATTGTTGAAAACTTGAGATCTTAAAAAACACTTGAGCGATTTGTAAGGTCAGGAAAGCAGCTGGACAAATCATGAAGTGGACAAAGTTCATTAAGATTTCAAATTCTCCACAAACTCAATGTGTGGCCACAAAGTTCACACCACAAGACTGAACAAGGCCTTCATTCTGGGGGAAGAAAAATAGTTGCCATCAAAGAAAAGATTAATTGGATGAGTCAGGTCGCCTCACTAGAAAAGAAGATGGGGAAACGGGTAAGACATTTATAATCTCATATATTAAAATTATGATTGATTTTTCATGAGCAATGTTTAGGCACTGTTCAGGGTCTTTTTGACCCCAAATGATGTTTGCTGAAATAATAAAAAAAGTTCTCTCAGTCCAAATGGCATGAGACTTTGTATAGTTGTCAACACTTTCTAGATCTACAAATAAAACATTTTTATTTATTAGTTTTTATGCTAGGGTGGAAAAAAAAAACAAATCACACTTGTGCTGTTTAGAAAATGGACACAATTCATCCTCAAAAATCAGAAACAACGAAGAACATGCCAGAAATGAAGTGGCACACACAAAAAGTGCTAAACCTTGAAAAAAGGTCATTTTTATTGTTATAATTGTGATTTCATAATATGTAGATATGAATCCAACTGAAAAAAACTTGTGAAAAGATGTCTTTCAGTTTGTCAAATATCAAATAGTGGAGCTCTGCAGCCATCTACTGGTAAAAGTGATATTATTTCACTTTTAAAACAGAATTTTTGTCATATTTCATTTGTCATAAAATAGACGGGACTGTCTTTTCCACTAAATGTACCACATTTACTTCTCACACTGGTTTTCCGTCTTTGTGTGTGTGTGTGCTATATTCACTCGTCTGCACTTTTAAACGCTATAGGCCTATTTGCCGTTAAATACCGTTATGTCTGTGTGACGTCATTTGCGCTAAAGGAATATCAGTCCTACTCATAGAAGCTCCTTCGTTTTTAATGATCATATCTGTCATGTTAATATTACAATATTACAAATACAAATTATTTATACAATTATGATCAATAATAATAATCCTCACTTCACTGGAAATTAACGCGCTCTTCACTGAAAAAAATGAACGCGCTTGGCTGCGAGCGCGCGAGATGCCCCTCTCTTTCTGGCGCGTGCACTTAGAGAGAGAGAAAAAAGACTCGCCATGTCATTTTATAATAAAATAATAATAACACCACCACCAACAACAGCAGGTGGGACGGGTCCCCACCACTTTTTGAAAGGGTCGATATTGTCCCCACCACTTTTTGAAAGGGTCGATATTGTCCCCACCACTTTTTGAAACATCTCGCGGCACGGATATCTAAAGAAACACCTCTAGTTGATTATCAGGTTGTGTTAATAATAGGCGATCTGACAAAAGAATTATATATTGTCTGATGTGTTGTTTTCAAAATCATGTTGAGTGCTCGTTGTCGCTGTTATCAGTGGCGCAACAGTGTTCTCTTGGCGCTCGTGCACACTGCGGATTCACACGGACGAGCGCTTCAGTCTATCGCTTAACTGTTGCAGAGACTCTCTATTCGTTACGTTGAAATCACAAAACAAAATACACATAAACGTGTCCCTGCTCATGATATACAATCACTGATGAACATCTTTGCTTTTAATGAGGAAAAAAAAAATCATATAAGGTTGGATTAGAACCCAGAACCTCTCGCATGCTAAGCGAAAGTGCTGCCACTAGTCCATCAGCACTATCAATCCTCACAGGCGGATCCACATATTTATTAACTAATGTACATACTTTCGAGACTAACGATATATTGTATTATAGCAGATGTAAGGAAGAAACTATCATATTAATTTTAATATCATATTATTATTATTATTATTGTAATAATACAATTACAATACACCCCGCCCACATACACATTCCTGTCCCACCCACTTTTTAAAACAAAGTTATGCCACTGGGTCTCAGCATTCTTCAGTGCATTTCAGATGTTATTACACGTACTCATTAATCAGTGCTTTTTTAACGTTGGAAATTTATACAATTAAAATAATTATCTTCTCTCTTTTTTCAGTGTCTATTGTCATCTGATTTTTGTAAGTGATCAATCTAGCAGTCATCCATATAATTAGACAACAGTGATCAATGAAAACTGAATGTATTTTTGTACAGACATTTGCAATACCTCACTCACATTCTGTCATGTTTATTATTTTTCTCCCATCTACTTGTGTCTCAACAGCTGCTAAAATCCACCCAAAGGCTCTTTTTAGAGCCACTACAGGAGCGTATCTTTGGCCTTCTAAGTATTTCTGACTGACTGTCACACATCTGAGTATTTGGGTTTAGATCAAATAAAGCTACTTCATTCAGCAAGTCATTGTCTTAGAAAGACATTAAAGGGATAAATCTTTTACAAACAGTTTTAAAAGTAAAAAAAAAATTATCACTTTTACCAGTAGCTGCAGAGCTCCACTATTTGCTATGTGCTATTTGACTAACTGAAAGACAACTTTTCACAAGTATTTTTCAGTTGGATTTATATCTACATATTATGAAATCACAATTATGACAATAAAAATTGCTTTTTGTTAAAGTTTAGTATTTTTTTTTTTTTTGCACTAAAAAAAAAAGTTTTCAATAATGTTGATTTGGAAGATGAATTTTGTCCATTTTCTACATGGGGTCTCATCATAATGTAACAACATTAAAAAACTTTTTTTTTTCAGTACAAAAAAATACTGAACTTCGACAAAAAGTAACTTTTATTGTTATAAACGTCGTTTAATGTGCACTGTAATGTCAAAAATTGTAACATATTTCTATTTTTTCTTTAATATTTTAGATTTCACGTCATCCTCCACTGCCTTCTCCACATTTTTTCCTGGTAAGTATTTTTCTTTGCTTTGACGAGTACGAGCACACCGGTGTGATCAGTCTTGGCTGGTCACTGGAGAGTACGATCACACCAGTGTGATTAGAACGTTCAGTGCATCACGTGATCAACTGCCTAATTCAAATGTGCGTGCGCGCTTTGGCTGACGCTAAACCAGAGACGGACGCATACAGCACTTTTTATATATCACAAATATGCAGTGTTTTCAACCACATGTTTATTTTAGGTTTTAGACATTTAAATACACAAAAGTACTAACAAAACAATACATTTGGAGTTTGTAAAACATACACTGATGTCTATGGAAGCGGCAATAACAATCTTTAAATAATGGTTGCCTTGAAAAACTCACGCTGGGGGCACTGCCAGAATATTTTAAACTTAAGTGTGAAAGGGTTAAAGGGATAGTTCACCCAAAAATTTTAATTTTCTGTTAATTTACTCATCCCTTAGGCCATCCAAGGTGTAAATTACTTTTTCTTCAGTAGAACATCAACTGAGATTTTTATCTGAAACCGTGGTACTTGGTGATTTAAAAAAAAAAAATGGAAGTCAGCAGCTACCATCACTTTAAGAGTCAGAAAAACATATAGAGGCAAAACAAAATTAATACCCTTGGTTCCTGATGGTACATTGAGGTCTTTATTATTATTTATGTAGTCATCTCGGTTACTTCATGTGTTTTTAGTGATGTGGTAACTATCTGGACCTGTTCACACAGACATGAAGTTGTTGTAGAAACTCATAATGTAATAACTGCACGTAACATGTAGTACATTATTATTGTAATAAAATGTTCATAAATGTAATAATTCTCAAAAAAGAGAAAATTAATTAATTAATATTTTGAGCTTTGAAAATTATTACATTAAAAAACTCACCAAAACATGTCATGTTGTTGTAATTTTAATAAATTTAAAACATAAAAAGTATTATTCCTATACAATTAATTATTTAAAAAAAAATCTAAATCCAGTTTTAAACTACCTGCAAAATGCAACATTTAAATATTCATGCAATTGTTATTATTATTCTTATATTTTTATTAAACAATGGACTGGTATTCCTTTACAGTGCATTTTAAAATCTAAATCCAGTCTTAAACTACCTGCAAAATGCAACATTTAAAATATTCATTAAATTATTATTATTAATAAATTTCACCTCCGGACGAGCAAGAGAGTCACCTGCGGACTTCGGACGAGCAAGGGAGTCACCTCCGAACTCTGGATAAGCTAAGGAAGTCACCTCTAACCTCAGGTTAGAGCCATTAAAGGATTCTGGTCAGGGGCTGGAGCAGACAATGGAGCAGATTTAGGGACTGGAAAAGACTTGGAGCGGACTCAGGGACTGGAGCCATATCTGGGCCCCAAGACATCCCCTCATACTCCACTAGAATTCCCAGAGGCACAAGTGTGGTGGCCATTATGGCTGAGAGCTCAGACGTGGAGGCCATCTTGAAACAAGACCCTGGAGTGGTGGCCATCTTGGGAAGAGGCTCTGGAATGGCGGCCATCTTGGGACGAGGCTCTGAAATGGCAGACATCTTGATCCCTGGGGTGAGGAATTGGATGGTCTTGGGTCCTGCTAATGGAGGAAGGCAGGCAGACTTCAGCGCTGACCTGACACATGTTAAACACTTGGGAAGTGCTGGAGGGCAGAAATGGATGGATCCATTGGGCACACCTGAACTAAGGACACTAATCAAATCAGTAACCTAGGATAAAAACAAGTGGTAGGAAACTGAGAACAAAGGAGAACATGTGACTAATGAAAAACAAACTCAAAAAATTAAACAAAGTGAACCAAACATGTGACAATACTATACATGCCTACATTTAAACAACATTAGATGTAATTCAAATTTAATCCACCGGTTTTTGGCTTCCCATTCCCACTTTAACGTTGCTCACCCATGGGGAAGATTAATCTGGCCAAAAGATTTTTTTTTTTTTTTAGATGTTTATCGAAATACTTTTACCCGTGTCCTGTACTTTTCCTTTTTTTTTATAGATGGTGTACCATAAAAAATGGAGGAGGCAAAATGCAGAATTGCTTGCAATGGCAAAGTCTAGCAGTGACTCGGATGATCATTCTTCTGTTTCTGCCCGGGCAACCATCAATTCTGAGAACATTGTAAGAGAAGATTGTGCAGGAAATACTGTGGACAGTCTTGAGAATCTTGACAATCTTGATCTGGATGACCAGCATTATAACAATTACAGTGAAAGTGATGACACTGAAACAGGCTCCTCCTCTGATGAAATCATTGATTTGAGGAGTGATTTGGCACAATAGGCGGTTCAGAACAAAACAACATGGACATCTGTAGATGAGCTCTTTTCTGTGTTAAGGACACACGGACATTGGCTGCCTAAGGATGCGAGAACTCTTTTAGGAACGCCTCATCATGTAGATACACAGGACTTGTGTGGTGGTCAATATCGATATTTCGGTCTTGAGTCTGGGCTTCTGAAATTATGTTCACAGTACCCAGAGAAAATCATGTCCAGAGAAAATCATGTCCTTCTTAATTTTAACATTGATGGTTTGCCATTGTTTAAATCATCAAATGTCCAGATTTGGCCAATTCTGTGTAGCGTGAAGAGGTTTCAGCCATTTGTTGTAGCCATATTTTGTGGCAACGAGAAACCAAATTCTGTAAGGGATTTCATGTCGGCATTTCTTGAATAAACTCACTAGGCTTCAGCATGATGGACTTTCTTTCAAAGGTGAAACCTTAAATGTTAAGGTCAATGCTTTCATCTGCAATGCTCCAGCGAGAGCTTTTTTAAAGTGCATAAAGGGGCATAATGCATACAACAGTTGCGAGCAATGCACTATTGAGGGAAAATACGTGAACCACAGGGTTACGTTTAATTACCAACCACAAGAGAGGATTTTGCCAAGAACAGAAGAGGAATTCAGTAGTTTGTCCTACCCTCTCCACCAACATGAACTCTCACCCCTGGTAGATGCAGGCTTGTCATGCATACAATCATTTGTCTTGGACTACATGCATCTGGTCTGTCTAGGGGTGGTTAGACGCATACTTGTCTTCTTGAAACAGGGTCCCAGAGAGTGCAAAATTTCACATAGGCAAATTGGTGAAATTTCATCCAAACTCGAGGCTCTCAATGGAATACTCCCAAGGGAATTTGCCAGACAGCCACGGTCTCTTGCTTCTCAAGAAAGACGGAAAGCAACTGAATTCCGTCAGTTTTTACTCTACACTGGACCTGTTGTTCTTCGTGCTGTGTTGCCTGACAGCTTCTACTATCACTTCCTATCACTGACCGTTGCCATGTCCATACTGTTGGACGCTGATGATGACACGAGGAAGGCATATACAGCCTATGCCGAAGAGCTGCTGATGCACTTTTATAAAACATCTACCAAGCTCTACAGCCCTGTCTTTCCTTCGTACAATGTCCATTCACTTGTCCACATAGCAGAAGACGTTAGAAATTTTGGA
The DNA here is from genome assembly GCF_019924925.1 of Ctenopharyngodon idella. Taxonomy (NCBI): domain Eukaryota; kingdom Metazoa; phylum Chordata; class Actinopteri; order Cypriniformes; family Xenocyprididae; genus Ctenopharyngodon; species Ctenopharyngodon idella. The sequence continues at coordinate 53,887,879 of NC_067222.1, forward strand.
ACGTCTACAAACGAGATCTGTGCTTTCCCATTTGAGAACCATCTGCACAAACTGAAGAAGAGTGTCAGAAATGCAACAAATCCTGTTTCACAGCTTTCCAAGAGAATTGCTGAGATGGATAATGCCAAAGTTCACACTATACCAGCACCCCACCAGGCATCTGCGTCTACCAAAAAGAAGGACTCCTGTTTTATGGTTGCAGATGGCTTTGCCTTTGTCAAGGAAAAAAGAACAGATAAAATGTGTGTGTGTGAGGTGTACCACCTTGACAGGTTAGATAGTTTCTTTGACAGTCCATGCGACTCCAAGCTCATAAACATAGCCCTTCTAAGGGACGAAAGAAGACCAGGAAAAAGAAAGCTCATTGAGCAGAAGGAACTGAAGAAGAAAGTGGTCTGTCTTCCCTATGGGAATGGATTTGTCCTCATACCGATGCTTCATGGCAGTGAAAGACACTAAGAGCTGTCTGAGGACTTTCCAAATCTTTGTTAAAGACATGGTAATTTTTTTTTTCACACAAATGTTCTGCTTCAACGGTTGCATCTATACTGGTTTTTAATGCAGGGGTCTCCAACCACCGGTTATATTATATACACTATATTGCCAAAAGTTTTAGGATGCCTGCCTTTACGTGTACATGAACTTTAATGACATCCCATTCCTAATCCGTAGGGTTTAATATGGAGTTGTCCCACCCTTTGCAGCTATAACAGCCTCAACTCTTCTGGGAAGGCTTTCCACAAGGTTTAGGAGTGTGTTTATGGGAATTTTTGACCATTCTTTTAGAAGCGCATTTGTGAAGTCAGGCAGTGATGTTGGCAAGAAGGCCTGGCTCGCAGTCTCCGCTCTAATTCATCCCAAAGGTGTTCTATCACAGTGAGGGCAGGAATCTGTGCAGGCCAAGGTCAAGTTCCTCCACATCAACCTCGCTCATCCATGTCTTTATGGACCTTGCTTTGTGCACTGGTGCATAGTCATGTTGGAACAGGAGGGGGCCATCTCCAAACCATTTCCACAAAGTTGGGAGCATGAAACCATCCAAAATGTCTTGGTATGCTGAAGCATCAAGAGTTCCTTTCACTGGAACTAAGGGGCCAAGCCCAACCCCTGAAAAACAACCCCACACCATAATCCCCCTCCACCAAACTTTACACTTGGCACAATGCAGTCAAGTACTGTTCTCCTGGCAACCGCCAAACCCAGACTTGTCCATCGGATTGCCAGAAAGAGAAGCGTGAACACACCAAGGCGACGCCGACAAACTAGTGGCAATGAAACCAGACTGCTGGGTTGGCTCACGTCGGCAGCGTCGGCCAAGTAGCACATCCGTTCTGCACCTGCGTAAGACGAAATGCCTTTCTGAGCAGTAGCTGAACAGCCAATCAGAATAATTGATGGCCTGACGGACCGACAAACTCTGACGCCGATTCAACATGAACATTAGGTGATGTAAGGTTTGGATGCAGCTGCTCGGCCATGGAAACCCATTCCATGAAGCTCTCTACACACTTTTCCTGAGCTAATCTAAAGGCCACATGAAGTTTGGAGGTCTGTAGCTATTGACTCTACAGAAAGTTGGCGACTTCTGCACCCTGTGTGCCTCAGCATGTGCTGACCCCCGCTCTGTGATTTTACGTGGCTGAGTTGCTGTTGTTCCCAATTGCTTCCACTTTGTTTTGATACCAATAACAGTTGATTGTGGAATATTTAGTAGTGAGGAAATTTCATGAATGAACTTATTCCACCTATAGTATGTTTTAGGTGATCCAGTATCGCCTAATGTTTTGGGTGAAGAATGGCTTTGTGTTACGGCCAAGGTGGCAACCTATCAATGCTTGAATTCACTGAGCTCCTGAGAGCGACCCATTCTTTCACAAATGTTTGCAGAAGCAGTCTGCATGTCTAGGTGCTTGATTTTATACACCTGTGAAGTGACTGGAACACCTGAATTGATTAATTGAATTCAATGATTTGGAGGGGTGTCCCAATACTTTTGGCAATATAGTGTATATTATATTATAATGTTATGTTATATTGTTTTGAACCACTATATAAAGGTTCTTTTCATTTCCATTAAAGTGAAATAACTGAATGTATGAGCTTCATAAAAAATTTCATCTTAGAAGAAAATTTCATGTGGATTTTAGAGGGTTTTGCATCTGAATTCTTCTTTTATTACTTTTTATTTAATCACCTTATGAAACGGTATGTGATTAAAACTAACAAAAAGTCAAAGATCAAGAGCTGAACTAAAGCAAACACTGATCACTATAATGATAATTATAATTATATAAACAAAACATCTAAACCACTGTTAATCTCAATAAGAACGTGTGTAGACGTATGAATGAAATAATGTCAAACTGAACGGTAATATGTGAAACTGGTAATGCTGTTTGTGGAGTTTTTTAGTCCTCTGCTGAGATCTTGAATGATTTAATGTCTTCTTTTATCTTCAGTTGATTTCATGTATAGCTGAAGTCAGTTGTTCTTATGTTTCTGCTAGTCTCTTTTCTTTTTCTGATCTCTTCTTCAGTGATTCTGCTTGTTAACAGCAGATGTTTGTCATCAGTGACACTCAGTGTCTGAACTTGTTTTCATTCACTTGCCAAGTAGACTATGGTAAACTAATGTAGGAAAGGAAACAGTGGATGAGGGTGTCCTGTTCTAATTAATTATACAGTCATCACAGATTGTTTTTATGTTTGTATGCTGTACAGCAGAAGAACAGAACAATGTGGGCCAGAGCTGTTTGGAAGGAAGGTAATGCTGAAATGGAAGACGTTATACCATCCTGTTGGGTGAAGAATGGTTTTGTGTTATGGCCTGATCATGGAGCAAAAAAAGCCATCAAAGCCTTCAAACAACCTGAAGATGGATGGATGCCATTTCCTCTTTTAAAAGTAAAGTTTCAGTCAGGTACGTAATCTTGTGTGTCAATGCTTGGTGAATGTGCAATGGCAGAGGCTAAAAGCAACATGAGCATCACGCATGATGGAATTGATTTTGATGAAAGAGTATGCATATAGTTGCAATCAAAATATAGATGCAAGCAGCAATTATCGGGGCCAAACACCAGAAGCAGCATAGACAAATACAACAAGGAATAATAAAAAAACATTTTGCATTACATACACACACAAATTAATTTTGCATTACTGTGGTTATGTAATTATGTTGTGTTATATGCTGTCTTTATTCGTACAGGAACTGTAAAAGATTCGATAACAAAAAATGTCTAATTCCTCATACACTGAACCATATCGAAACTGTGACCCTAAAAAAGAGCAACGAATCATTCCCCCCAGTATATATATATATATATATATATATATATATGTATGTATATTTCTCAGTTTCCAGTCCTATATTAAATTCTACAAATTGCACACCTGTGATCAGAATGAATCTGCTTTTATTTTTTTCCCTTTATTTTTTCATAATAATGGCTTTCAGATAACAGAAAGGATTGTGAAAACTATGATTTTACAACCACTGCTGAATTGAGTTGCCCCGAGGAAGAAAAGATTTCTGAGAAGAGGCAGACAAAAAAGAAGAGCTACCCTGACTATGAAATGGGTAGGTAGTTTACTTTTAACAATCTTATTGTGCTATCATGTTTAAGTAGCTAGCTAGCACTATTATTTTATCAAAACTTAAATGGCCCCCAGCTGAGAAAATGTTTTTGTTCAAAGCTGAACAGCGCCCCTTACCATATAACAATGAAAACACAGATTGCCCGAAAGATAATGTAAATAAGTTATGCACTTGCTTTTATGTTGGACAACAGCATTTACAGTAGCTGGAAAGAAAATCACAAAAATGCTGAACACTGAAAATTCATACTTTAGTTTGGTAAATTTCTTCAGAATAAAATGTATAATTTACGCTGACAAACACTACCTGTTGGTAGTAGTATTGTTGCTGTTTTAATACATTTCTTAAGAACAACGTAAGACACACCATAACAGCTCAAAATACTATGTTGTATGATTATTACTGCAGGTGACCTCCCTGATGGTGAGGTGAATGAATGTGAAGCAGCAGCTGTTGCTGACACCCAAGCTTATCAGCAAACAAGTACGTAACGAGTTTCTGCCTTTTAATAGTGCTTACGTCTGTCTTGAGGTCATCATGTCATTCACTAAGTGCCAGCAGCTTGAAAATGCTCTTAACAATAGCACGCATTTATTTAGATCACTAGAACTGTTCTTTTCATCTTCTCTCTTCAGCTCTTGTCAACGGAGCACAGTGAAAGGGAGATTGTATCGGCTCATTGTAATTAGTGAACGTTTTGTAGAGAAATGAAAACAGGTCGCACCACGACAATTATTTGCACTTGCACAAAGTAAATTTAGGGAGACCAAAATGTTCACAATTTCAAGTCTTGCTTACTATCTGTTATATTGTGACTTAACCATTTCCAGTGGAGGATGTTTGAATGATTATTACTGCAGGTCAACAGTTAAGGGGCAGCCTTAGAAAGAATTCTCAACTACAGTCCTAAACTTAAGAAATCTTGGCCAAGGCATCATTTTCCCCCATTCCCTCATTATTAAGTTTTAATAATGGCTGTTTTCTCTTCCCCTGCAGATGATCTTCCTCCTCTTCCCAATGTGCCCAAAAAAGTTCAGAAGAATGTGATTTCTGTTTGGGGTTCGTTAAACGATTTTCTAGCTGAGCTTAAATTAAATTGTTGTATTATATTAATGTTTATTGTTCCATAACTGTAAATGGGCTTGATTTATTTGCCAAGTTTTTAGTTTTTAGTCAGCATATTTCATGTTTCATTTTTGTTTTTTTGTACCCCAGTCTAAGAGATTTAGTATATTTTGTTTTTTTGGGATTTGCCAGGACACTCTGAAAATAAAGGTTCCAAAAGAGGATTTGCACAATTGACACGTACACAGTGCAGATAAAAATGTTCTTGTCAAATCACCTTTTAGTTTATTTATTGTAACTGATCAGTTTACCAATAAGTAAAAAAGAAAGCTTTATTAGATGAGCTTTATTTATCAGATGCTGACTTTTGAGAGATCTGCTCAGGACATCGCTAGTTTGTAATATTTGTTACTCATTGTCATCTATTCTTTTTTAATAAGCAGAAAAAGGGGGTACTGTTGACATCCATCCAAGCCAAAGCAGTCCTTCTGGACCATTCACATATAGCCCCAGGAATCCCTCTGAATCCCTTTCACACAATAGTATGAATCCCAGCAAGTCCCTCTCACATGGCAGGAGAAGCCCCAACAAGACCCTCTCACACGGCAGGAGAAACCCCAGCAAGAAGTCCCCCTCACATGGCAGGAAAAGCCCCAGCAAGAGACTCTCACACAGCAGGAGAAGCCCCAGCAAGACCCTCTTACATGGCAGGAGAAGCCCGAGTCGGTCCTTCTCAACCAGCAAGCGGCAAAGTCTCAGTCGGTCCCTCTCATCACATGGCAAGAGAAGCTCCAGCCCCTCCCCATCATTTAAGAGAAGAACCCCCAATAAGTCTCTCTCAGCACATGGCAGGAGAAGCCTTAGCCAGTCTCTTTCATATGACAGAAGAAGCCCCAGTAATCCATTCTCGCACAGCAAGCAGAGGACAAGGCACAGCAAGTCTCTCTCAAATGGTGGAAGAAGCCCCAGTAAGACCCGCTCACACGGAAAGCAGAGGAGAAGCCACAGCAAATCTCTCTCATATGACAGAAGACACAGCAAGTCCCTTTCACACAGCTGTAACTGGAGTCCATCTGAGTACCTGTCAGGTAGACAGTTGAGTTCCTCGGACAGTTTGTCATGCAGCGTGTCAACATCTCATGGTGAATTCCGAAAGGACAGCAAAAGGTAAGCCTATGACTAGGAACATTGTTTACAGCCTGCATGAAATTAATTATGGATTCATACCAGAGGTATAAGAGAAACATATCATTGACAATTCTAATATTGATTTGTTAGGTAGTGTCTATAGGTTAAAGGGTTAGTTCACCCACAAAATAAATATTGTTGGTCATTTCTGACCCTCATGTTCTTCCACATCTTCAAGACCCTTGTTCATCTTCTTCCTTGTTTATATTTCTAATGAAATCCTAGAGCTTTCTGTACCTCGATTCCAGCAAATACAACTACCACATGCCCCTGAAAGGTTGTAAAGACTCAAATGGTTTAAACAGAACTGATTCGAGTATTTGTTTGCATAAATACAAATTTTCCACTTTATTTAAAATTATATTGTCCTGCAATGCATGTTCATAAGCATATCATGATGCATGTGTGAGAATGTAAACAGTGCACATGCATACATTCATGAGAGCACAATGACACATGCATTGCAACTCTCTCAAGATCCATTAATGTACTAAAAACATATTTAAATCAGTTCATGTGAGTACAGTGGTTCAATATTAATATTATAAAGTGACAAGAATATTTTTGGTGCGCCAAAAAAACAAAACAAAATAACGAATTATTTAGTGATGGCCGATTTTAAGACACTGCTTCAGGAAGCATCGGAGCGTTATGATTCTTCTGTGTCGAATCTGCAGTTCAGAGCGCCAAAGCCACATGATTTCAGCAGTTTGACACGCGATCCGAATCATGATTCGATATGCTGATTCATTGTGCTCCAAATCTTCCTGTGCCGACTCGCAGATATGATCCACTCTGTGTTCTTGTGTCTCTGGACCAGATCAGACTGCTTGCGTTGCGGTAGTACATTTGTTTTTTTTTTTACAATTAGTGCAATTCAACAAGCTTTTTGTTTCAAACACATTGTTATCATTGTTTTTACTTCCATAGGTGTGTGTGAAACAAGCCACAACCTATTAAAAATATTTGTTGGTATATTGATGTTCCCCTCATAATTGACAGGAGTAGAAAAAGGGGTTTACAGTGAAGCCACAGCCAGCATCTGAGTAGACATCCACATAAGCTCAGCAAGAGAGTAAGGTCGATGAGTGCAGATGAGGACAGGGAGAGATCAGAGCCTGCTAACTCCAGTATTTTCCAAAAGGCCTCCACACCAAAACATAAGACATCAACCTTTCCTCTGTCAGAGGAAAGTAAGTAGTATTGAATACTGAAACTGAATTTTTTTTCCCCCAGACTGCAACCTTGTGGTTCATGTAACCCGCACATTAAAGGAGTTATTGTCCAACCTTATCAACCCTAATAGCATCTGTTTTCACTCCCCTTCATCCTAGAATTCCAGAGGAAAGTACTTCAAATGCTAATTGACATAAGAGATATGGCAAAAATCGCAATCAGAACAACGGATGGGACTTCATTCATTGTGAAGCCAGCCAACAGTGTGAACGAACTGCAAGAATTGGAGTCTCGTTTGCAAGATAAAAATGAAAGAGCAGCCTTGGTGAGTTTTATATGATTAATGCAATCAATGGCTGCATTTACACTGCAAGTCTTAATGCACAGATCCGATCTTTTGACCATATCCATGAAATTGATTTATATACAACGTATAACTCAAAAACAAATTTGTTGGCATTATGCGAAAACATATCTGAGGATGTATCTCAGCAAGGCTTTATCGTATTGACAAACTTTGTATGTGCCATTGTCAACTCACCCTGACCACACCACATCAGTTTGGTCACAACAGATTAGATTATTCTCCTCTGTGTTTATTCAGAACGTTTAGATCATTAATAAAGCCAGTCTTGTTAAGTTATTCTTACAGACAATTTTTGTTATTCTTTTTAGCAAACATATTTGAGAAGAATTGGAGGAGCTGATGACACAGACATGGTGAAAAAATCTATGTCTGCGTAAGTATTTTTTGTTCCAGTCATTGCATTATTTCATCACCATAAGGTTCTATCTGACATTTTTTGAAAAAATGTAATTATTTTGAGACATTGAGTTAAAATTGAGTTAAGGATGTGCAAAAGAACACTTCTGATTTGATTTCACTTGAACACTCTTTCCAGACCCCTTCAAAAAGACAGTAGCTTTGTCATAGCACTACTGACTGAATTATACTGTGGTTTAAAATATGCAAGTGGAGTAAGGTAAAACTGTGACAGTGGTATTGTAAAAATAAGTGTATTGTAAATGAGTGTATGATAAATTTTCACAAATTATGGTGTCGTGAAGATGACATGTTTGCAGGACATCAAAATAATATAGCACATTAAAATAATTGAAATTATAATAATTGAATATAATTGAAATTATAATATGACATAAATTGCATTAGTATCAAATCAGGCAGATGCGTTGCTGGTGGCGGCTTTAAACGTATAAATAATCTCACCCTTAAATAGTTTCACAACAGTTTCACAAATTTCACATGTTTGTGAACATACATAGGCTACCTGAAAGAAATGCACGGGATGGATCCATCTAGGGCTTTTTTTTTCGCTTCTCATCGGATAGACAGCAGGTGTATTTTCCCGGGCATAGTTGTCAGAAGTCGTCAGCCAGCAGGAAACATGAGGTGGGGCGGGGCGCGCGTGCGTGTGGGAATGAATGGCGTGTCGCGGAGGGAGGGCTGCTGAACTCGACAAAGTCGACCTGATGTATAGTATTTATTATTATTATTATTTTATTCAGTAAATATATTTTGACAGGGAAGCTGTGCGCAAACAGGAATATTTATTCATTTATTTAAAAAAAAAAAAAAAAAAGGCACCCCAGAATAAAGGGCACTTTCTCTCAAGGAAGAAAAAGGGCAGGGGCTCAAGCCCCCTCTTATGTCTATGTGTGCACGTGCCTGTGAAGCGGTTCACATGACATTAACGAGAAACCAGACACCCCAAAGAAAATCATATTTGCACTGTCTGAATTGTTTATCCTCTATATAGTACTATTCGTCATATAAAAACTGTAACTGTGTGTAACAGATTTAATTTTGAATCACCTACAATTAATAAACGTGGAAAAGTTCAGATCAACACAGTCTCAGCTACCGTTTATTTTTTTCTTATATTTGCAAGTGTTTAGGCGAACCCTCGGTTTGAACACAGCTTTGAATGCTTATACCACTGTTTTGGAGCACACTGGCTTATAGATAGTATCAATATGTTAGTCTTGAGGTTAACACCCAAAAAGCTTTAATTTTTGATTTCACAGGGACTTTAAAAAAAAAAAAAACATTAGTTTTGCTATGATCAAATTTATTTTATTCATATTTTAGTCATATTCTTTTTACTGTCTTGATGTTTCATTAAATGGTTTTAATTTTTGTTTTATAGAACTATCTCAAATGGAGTCATGTCAAAGATGAATATGAAGGGAAAATGTGGGAAACTGCCATTTTCCCAGTTTCAGCTCTGTCAGACCATATGTGGTAAGTAAAAAAATATTATGTGATGCGATCTAGAAAAACCCACCACATGGGGAAATTTTACCTATTTCACATTGTTTTTATTTCTTTCATAGCTTTCTTTTATAGCTTCTGAAGTCAATTGATTGCTATGGTAAAACAGTTTTAAATGAAAACAAAAGTACAACCGTCAAGTATCACAAGTAAAAGTCACTTTACTGTGGTAAATTACTTATATTAGTTACTGTACATGTAGAAGAAGATACAAAATGGTCACTTTGACCCCACTAAAGTTAATGGCACACATGGCTAGAAAGCTGCTGTCAGTTTTTACACACGAGTGAAGATTGAGGCGGCCATTTGAGGAAACTTCATCATTGGTCCTTCATCTCTGGATGTGAAATAGTCCATTTTAACATTGTTTAGAGCACTGACATCATCAGGTGTTACAATCACCCCGACGTCGTGGTGGTCGACCTCTGCCACGGGGTGCTGGTCTCTCCGGATGAGTGGCATGGAAGGTGTCAAGCAGGTTTGGGTATATCATTCCTGGGGACGCATGAGCGTTCCTTGGGACCATAGCCCTCCCAATCCACGAGGTACTCCAGGTGACCACCACGGCGCCGGGAGTCCAAGATGTCACGTACCAGGTAAGCAGCTCCGTCATCCAGGATGAGAGGAAGGGGGGGTTCCTCGGTTTCGCCAGGCTCTGCGGGAAGAGAGACAGAAGGATGGTGAGGCTTTAACAGTGACGCGTGGAAAGTAGGGTGAATTTTGTACTCAGATGGCAGGTGTAGCTGGTAGGTGACAGGGTTGATCTGCCAAACGATGGTAAAGGGGCCAATGAACCTGGGACTCAGCTTCCTACAGGACAGGCACATCCTGATGTCCCTTGTTGACAGCCAGACCTTCTGCCCTGGCTGGTAGTTAGGGGCGGCGGAGCGTCGAAGGTCAGCCGTCATTCTGTGCCTGCGTAGGGCCCGTTGGAGCTGATGGTGCACAGAATCCCAGACCCTCTCGCTCTCTTGGAACCAGTAGTCAACTGCTGGTACATCTGAGGGTTCCCCAGTCCAGGGAAACAGTGGGGGTTGGTAGCCGAGTACGCACTGGAACGGGGTGAGTCCGGTGGTAGGCTGATGTAACGAGTTCTGGGCGTACTCGGCCCAACCCAGGAACTGGTTCCAAGAGTCCTGGTGGCCGTGACAGAAGGTACGTAAGAAGCGGCCGATCTCCTCAATCTTCCGCTCCGTCTGCCCGTTCATCTGGGGATGGTAACCTGAGGAGAGGCTTACGGTCACACCTAGGACTTTGAAGAATGCCTTTCAAACTCTGGAGATAAACTGTGGTCCTCGGTCTGATACGATGTCCTCAGGAATTCCACAGTATCTGAAAATACAGTTAAACATTAATTCAGAAGTCTCCATAGCCATAGGCAAACCTCTCAGAAGGATTAGACGACATGACTTGAGAATGAGAATCTCAACACAACTACAAGTATACAGGTACAGTTGTCTGATACTGGAAGGTCAGTGATGAAATCAACCCCTAGGTGTGACCATGGGCAATTGGGAACGGGCAGAGGCTGGAGTTTGCCAGAGGGAAGATGGCGAGGACTCTTTAAGATGGCGCATTCCTTGCATCCCTGCACATACCTCCTGACGTCAGCTGCCATGTTCGGCCACCAGAAGCGCTGTTTCAGCAGTGAGAGGGTTTCATTGACCCTAGGGTGGCCAGTGCCCAGTGACGAGTGAGATGCGTGAATGAGGGGAGTGCGCCGTGTCCGGGTGACGTAGAGCAAATCTGGTGGGCAACCCGGCGGAGTGTTGGTGGAGGCATTGGACTCGGGAAGGGTCTCTTCAGACCAGACAATGGGATTTATAAAGATCTTCTCCGGCAGAATGGATTCAGGGACTTCAGGGCTATCATCAGGACCATGGATGCGAGAGAGAACGTCAGCCTTTACATTTTTGGATCCTGGACGATACGTGATGGAGAAATTGAAACGGGTAAAGAACAGAGCCCATCTTGCTTGACATGGGTTTAATCGCTTTGCATCTCAAAGATATTCCAGGTTCTTATGGTCGGTTAAAACCAGAAATGGATGTTTGGCTCCTTCGAGCCAATGCCTCCACTCCTCGAGGGCGAGCTTGATGGCCAAAAGCTCCCTATTCCCGATGTTGTAGTTCACCTCCGCCGAGTTGAGTTTGCGGGAGAAGAAGGCTGCTGTGAGAGGACCGCTCCCACTCCGGTTGTTGATGCTTCGACTTCCACGACGAAGGGCTTGTCGGGATCAGGATGTACCAGGAGGGGAGCGGTGGTGAAGGCTTCCTTGACTGTCTCGAAGGCTTGGGTGGCGGCTGGTGTCCAGGACAGAGACTTTGGCTTACTGTGTAGGAGATTTGTGAGTGGAGTGGAGATGATACTGTAACCTTGAATGAAGCGTCGATAAAAGTTGGCAAAACCGAGGAATCTCTGAAGTTCTTTTATTGTTGTGGGAATGGGCCAGTCCTTTATTGCAGAGACCTTCCTCTCGTCCATCCGGATGCCACTGCGATCGATGTAGTAGCCAAGGAACTGCACTGAGGGCTGGTGGAAGGTACACTTCTCTGCTTTCAGGAACAGGTTGAACTCCCTCAGGCGTTGCAGGACCTCCATGGTGGCGATGGTCGGCCAAGCTCCGGGAGTAAATCAGGATGTTGTCGATGTATACTAAGACTGACTTGTGCAGGAACTCCCGGAGCACCTCATGAATGAAGTCCTGGAATACGGAGGGGGCGTTGACAAGTCCATACGGCATGACCAAGTATTCGTAGTGGCCAGTAGGGGTCACGAACGCAGTCTTCCATTCGTCCCCCTCACATATCCGGATGAGGTTGTACGCGCTGTGAAGTTCCAATTTGGTGAACACAGTGGCACCTCGGAGATGTTCCAGTGCAGCGGGGACGAGAGGAAGTGGATATCAAAATTTTATTGTGATTTTGTTGAGGGCTCTGTAGTCTATGCAGGGCCACAAGCCTCCGTCCTTCTTCGCCACAAAGAAGCCCAGTCCTCCACGAGATGACCGTGTTGTGCTGCTCCAGCCATGGGCGCCCTAAGATCACGTCAGCGGTGGATTCCTCCAGAACCTGCAGAGGGAGTTACTCTATGTGGAGGATGCCGACTTGAAGTTGAATGGGGCCGATGTTGTAGCGCAATTGTCGTAGTGGTTTTCCGGCTGTTGTCTTGAGTTGGAGCTGGCGGCAGAGGGCTCCGGAGATGAAGTTCCCGGCTGACCGAGAATCGAGGAGGGCATTAACCGGAAGACAGAAACCGGCAGCAGTAAGGTTTATAACAGTGGTAAGTTGTTTCATCTTATTTATTGAAGGAATGATAACACTCACCATGGGACGAGCTGGGCGAGTGGGGCATTCAGAGATGAAATGCGCAGATTGACCACAATATATAATAACATGATATAATCTCTCACCAATCGATGAATCCCAAGCAGGTTTTCCAAAGACTTCCTTGAAGTGAGCGGTGAAACTGGAGAGAGACTGGGTGATAGGATTTTTTTTGTGACTAGAGCGTCTTGCCATCTAGCTGAGAAATTATACACGCTACCTTAGCGTGATCATCGGGGTACAGGTGCGGTTGCATCTCCAGGACCAGCGAACACTGCAGGAAAAATCCGTTGCAATCCTCCACCGAACCAGAGAAGGGCGCCGGTTTGGCCATGGGACTGGCAACCGCAGACAGTGAAGGAGAGGTGGCGGTGAATGCGGAAGTGGACGCTGGTGCAGATGCCGGGGAAGTGCTGGTGAGTGCTCGCCGTAGAACATCTACGAGTTCCTGGAAGGGATCCGGGGTGCTCATCCTGGCTGTTCAGCGGTGTTGGTCCAGTCTTCGGTTACAATCACAGAAGGGGACAGCGACACAGGAATACTGGTAATATAGTTTATTTAAACAACCAGGATGGCAGACAGAGTGCAGGTGAGTGAATGCAAGTAGATACGTTGGCAGGTATGGATGATGAACTGATACTTGACTTGTTTTGCAGGCGTGGCAGATCGATGGCAGACTTGAGACTGAGCAGACACAGTTGAACTCACGGAAGATGAGGAGAACACAAGGAGACGAGGGAACGCGCTGGAGACAGGTGAGTATCTTCGGAGGAGTCCTTGAGGTAAGCATATAGGTAAGTACTATGTGCAAACAAGACCGGACAGTGACTGATTGAAAGCGTGAGTCTTTTATGGTGCTGCTGATGAGGGTGTTGATTGAAGTCAGGTGTGCATGGTTAGTACTCTGGTGATGACATGAGCTGTGTCTGTGTGAGTGTAGAGCCTGGTGTGTCTGTGACATCAGGATTGAACAGGATCATTTAGCAGCTCAAACTTTGTTGTTCTTACATATGAGAGAGACAAACTTTTCAGCTTGCCACTATAAATCGGTATATTCTGCACTAAAATTCATTTTGCCAAGATATTTTCAGATATTATAGACAATATGTTATAGTAGAATAATGTAGTGAAACCCCGATTTTAAAAAATTATTTTCCTGAAAACTTCCCAGTGTGACATCCGACGGTTTTCCCAGAATAAGAGTTGAACAACCCATTGATATTTATGTTTGAGTGTTAATAATTTGGGTAGTGGTAATCCAAATGAAAATTTCATCAATTTTATTTGTCATATAACAAATTTTAATGGTAGTTAAATTTGTTTTTATGCCTTTCATAGTGTTTTTTTTTCTCTTTCTTTTTTAATGCATAATGTTTGTGAACATTTCTTCTTGTCACCTTAATTGACTTTATGCACAGAATGTTCTGATGAAGTTCTGCAAGCAATCTCAAAAAATTCTGGTTAAATGTCACTTGCTGGTATGGCGGTACTGTTCAGAGATAGATTTAACAGCATGTACTGTTTAAATCCTTTGTTTAAACCCAGAATCTAGTCAGTTAGTAGTCAGACTAAGCTCCTCTTCTCTTTTATTGAAATCCTCCGACATTTCTCTTTAAAGGTCAATGGTTACTCTTCTGCCCAAATTGATGTGTGTAGTATGCATAATAATAATAATAATAATCATAAATGATAAATCATAATGATAATCATTTTGAGTCATTGATGTTGACCCAAGGTAGATCCTGAAGGCAGCGAGCGTAGAATGACATATCACATTAGCTGACAGTTCACTGGAAATGACTGAGGTGGCTTATCGAAAACAAGGAAGTAACTGTGCATAAGGCCAATTGTGATCCTAATAACTTTGATAAAGTTGATCTGAACTGTTTTGATTTTTCTCTTTAGATGCAGTCATCAATACACACAACACCTCAAAGACAAAGATTTTGGACACCATGTCCAAATTCTTGAAATATGCACCAGAGAGGATGGGTGGTGGTGGCCGTAAAAACACTCCTTGAAGACTATCCTTTTTTTTTTAATGACTGTTACTAGAAAAATTTATAGTTCTAGAAAAGTTCCTAGAAATTAAAATTCCTTAGTTTTACTTACTTGGTTTTCTTTCACCTACTTGTTGAGATTTTAGAAGGTGAAGAAAACAGAATACTGGTCAGAAGTTTGGAAATGGTAAGATTTTAGTATTTGTCAGTGTGGTAGTTTATGTATTTTTGTTTAAACACAGACCTATTGAGCAAGTTTCCAAACGTTTGACCAGTCCTCTGTTATCTGTTTATACACACACACACACACACACACACAGATATACTAAAATGATTGCTAAAATAGAAGGGGTGTACTCACTTTTGTGAGATGCTGTGTATATATATATATGTATACATGGGCGACATTTGACTCGCGAGGTGGGGGGGCAAGATTTTTTTTTTTTTTTTTTTTTGCAGGTACAAAACGTCTTTCGCAGAAATTTTAAGCAAACAAGTTTAAGTTTGCTTTTTGTTTATTTACTCATTTATTTAATAATTCACTTAATTTTATTATCATGGGAAATTACATGAACGATATGTGAATCAGTGTTCATTATTTTGGTGATAATGAAAAATGCCACGTCGCAATATTGAAAATATTTCCATTTTAAACCATGAAGTGGAGCCAGTTGATATCACACAATCAATGTGCAAACTTTGCGTGAGAGTAATGCCGGTGAAGAAGTCTCAAACGCCAGTCATTTAGGCCTGTTCACTACAGAAACTGAAAGTAAAAACTATGCTTTTGGCATCAGATGCTGCAATAATGGCGCATATTCTCTTTGAGACAATGAGAGATGAATCTAATTTATTTTATTAATATTTCCCTTGTGGCCCATAGTGAGAAAAAAAAAAAACTATTTTTCGTAAATCGAGAAGTATTTTGTGTTAAACAAGTTTTTCTTTAAATTTCTTTTCTTATGCAGTGATGCGCTATGATATTGCGGGGCAAATGAATTGCAATATTAATTTAATAATAAAAGTAGCATAACAATAATAAGAATTTAATAGCTCTGCATGCCCGTCCGCTTTATGTGTCACGATCACCGTCTGTTCCTGTCAGTTCCTGGACTCCATTTCCCATAATCCTCCCTTCCAATCACATGCACACTCCACACCAATTACCAATTGCCACACACACCTGCAGATCATTACCTGGACTATTTAAGTCACACACACACACTCTCTCACCGTGAAGTCTTGATTTGCTACGGTAGTCATTTCTGAGCGTTATTCTGTGGACTGATATCTTGTTATTACCCGGACTGTTTATTATCTGTGACCCTCTGCCGCCTGCCCTGAACTTTGCTTGTACCCTGGACTGTGATTGTTTGCCGCCTGTCTTGATCTCTGCCTGTGACCCGTCTCTGATTCCTGCTGCCAGCCTCGACCCCTGCCTGTCCCTGACTACGGTATTGCTCTGCCCTTTCCTGTACTGCTGCTGTGTTTAATAAAGCTGCTTATGGATCCACACACTGTTGATCCATCATTACAATATGCCACTGTGAATGGATAAACCGCATTCGGGCACAGCATCAAATCGATTAACAGTTTCATCCAAATCTACATGCATGGACCATTCAGTCTCATGATGTTTCTCATGTGTTTTCAGTCGGCGCAAGAAAGAAACGTTTACTAGACTGTGGACTAGCTTTGACTCTCTGAACAGTGGCCATGCAGACGAATTTTTATGACCATGGACGGTGCGCGTGTGTATGCGCCGAACGCGTCTTTCCAGGCTCATGGGTCAAGGCATTATGTTTGAAAGGCTCGTGTGCTCTGGGGACAAAGGAATATATTTTAAAGACTTGCGTGCTCAAGAGACTTGTGTGAAATGGAGGGGAACGTGGGAAATTAAGTATACTCGGGCCTTAACCACTCCAAATTAGTGGACTGGAGCTGACGGATCACATGTCGCCCATGTATGTATATATATATGTGTGTGTGTGTGTGTATATACACACACACACACACACACACACACACACACACACATTTACCATAATTGACCAGAGAACATGAATGGAAGACCCTCATGACCCTCCGATGTGTCATAACTGAGTAGGTAACATTTTTAGATGTCTAATTTGAATTTGGTGTACTAAACTTGTTATGCTACATCTATAAAAAGAGTTCATTGTTGTGAATTCATTTTGTTTATCTTTTAGAGATTCACATTTTCTGATGGAATTGCCAAGCATTAAGTGTTTTTACATTTTTAATATTTATAATTCATTTAATTATATGTGCAGTTTAAATGAATTAAGATTCTTTAAAGGAATAGTAAACATTAAATTCCTGATTTTAAGTACTTTTCAGTGATCCATTTCTTTCCCTTTTGTAGATTCACCAAACGTCTGGTTGGCAATTGGCAATTTGGTAAGAGATTGTTTTCTGCCTCACTGTCACTTCTTTTTTCTAGTTGATATTAACATATTTTTTTTTTTTTTCCCGATTACTGAATTGAATACAAATGTACTTAAGTTTTATTTTAATTGATTTACTTAATACAAAATATACTTAGGGTTCTGTATTAAAAGTGTGATGTTTCTCCATATAATTAGTAATATATGGAGCCCCCAGGGGAAACAATATAAACCTGCACTGGAAGAGACACGCTAAAAAAAACAAACCACAGCTCCCTCAGCTTAACACAATTTGTTGACTGTTTCAAAGATTAAATCATGATCTTATGATGACTGTAACCATAACTGACATATCATTTCATTTTTTTTCTTTTCAATTCCTCCTGGGGGCTTTGCTTTTGAATAATTGATTTTGGTTTTGCCATTGTAAACTTAAATAACATCAAATAAGTGTTTTACAATGAATAGTGTTGTTGTATAGTTTGTTTTGTTTCCGGTCCAACTGTAACTGTTAAATGTAAGTATTAAATGATGATATATGTTTTTATTTATACACAGTAGTTAAGAGAGTGGACAAGTGAAGAGAGAGGAGGGGATGGCACCAGAAAGGACCTTGAGCTACGACTGTCTTGGGTCACCCAAAGCACAACTACACTGTGTCCAAGCACTGAACAAGGCTTTTCTCCTTTACATATTAAATGTATTTAATTTAAGGCAGGGTTTTATTTTTCCTGCATAGTGAATTACAAAGTGGCTGTATCTTGATGCTTGATGCTATTGATGCTGTCTCCAGTTATTAACAAAACTCAGGCAGGCAGTCACATGCTCCGATACCCCTTTTCCACCAACACAGTTCTGTTGCAGGCTCCTGGCCTGTGTCCATTCTCAAACTGTTCTACGCACCTCCACTGCACAAAAGGCAGTTCCAGGTCAGAAATATCTGTACCCTCCCTCTTCGACATCCTTCGCCAGTCATCACATTCACAACCACCACAGTCAACGCAAGTCAAGGACCCTGGTCCACAGCAGCAACCATCTTTGTAGGAAGATCAATACTGCATTTCTTGATTTATCTTTAAAATTGACAGTTATGGAGTGCAATCCCTCTCTAGACGGACTGAGGTCTATCGGTCTTACAAAATACTGTCAGACACTGCATATGATGTTCTCGAAATAAAAAATAATTATTAAAATACTTAAGAATTTGTGCTTATAAAAAAAAAAAAAAAAAAAACACTTTTTACATCTAGTTGAAGGTATAGTACACATGAATGTGGGTACATAATACAGATTTTACTTCTGCATCATTTTGAACTAGAAAAGCCTTGATTTAAGGTTTTTAATATTACCTCTAAACATTGCAAAGTTGAGATGTTTATTTGGTTTATACAGTATTTTTAGTGCATGTATAATAATTATTTAGTACTGTCATGTTAGTACAAACTCAAACTAGATTGTAATTTAATGTAAAATAGTGTATTCATCCATGTTGAAGGTAAGAGGGTGAAACAACGTCGCATTTTCAACGTTGATCCAATTTGCAAAACCGAAAGGTAATCCAACGTTGATTCACCGTTGAAATGCCGGCTGGGCTATAAGACAATACAACATTTACTGTAGGAGCCATACAATTTACTGGTGACTTAATTTAAAAAACTGTTCTATTGTGCTTCTGATTTGGCAGTGAAATTCGCCGACTTTGGGTGCGTAAGATGTGAAGGATTCTATGGTCTAGTTAGTATTTTCACCCCATAATGGCGGCTGCGCTACCTGAGCGCCATCTAGTGGCTGTTACCCAAAAGGTATCTCCTCTTGGGTTCTATACTCTTTGACTGAATTTAGTCTATAAAGATAAGTTAAGTGTTATATATGCGGCGATATAAAGTTAAGGAAAGTTTTATATGTCTACCTCAGATTTAATGTTTGAACTGTACATCAGCATCGGTGATGCAATGCATTTTTTTTTTTTTTTCAAGAGCAATTCAAGATGATTTTGTTTCAAAAACATATGGCATTATTTTACTTCCATAGGTAACTTATTTATATTTATATTATAAACACACAAGAAGTTGCATTCATTGCATGCACATGGTCTCAATCTAAATGCTACAGGCAAAACGTTGGAAAAACATTTATAATTTTGCTGCTTCAAGGAGCAGACTTGAGGCCAGATTTCCTAACAGCAGCACAAACTCTCTTCTGGTGTTAAAAAAAAACTACTTTCAGGATTTACTAAAGACACGCAGTGGAAAATTAGCAGTGAAAAGTTTAGTTGTTTTTGCGGCTGAAGCATTTGTAGGATTTTCCTGTTTAGCTGCAAAATTTATGTGAGGAAATTATTTAAATTAGTCACGCAACACCATTTACTAAGATTTGTGCTAATCCATTTACTGGTATTTGTCAGTAAATCACCCACAGAAATTTCCACTCCCATTAACACTTTTATGGATTCGCACTCTAACACTAATTTGGCGTTCAGTAAATCTGGCCATAAGAATTTAACATGTTGATATGTTCCATTGCTCATTAACAGCTTGACTAATTAGCTGACTAGTAGTAACTTATAATTCAGGAATGTGAGGGAAAAAAAGTAAATTGACAGGATTTATTTGATTTAACTGTACAAAACACTCTGAGATGTGGTCACTTCAAAATAAGTTCATTTGATATTAAAGTTATGTGAACAAAATTATGTTTGTGTTACTTTATTGATTCATATCGCACCGGTGTTCACATTTTCAGTGAGTATCAGAGAAATGTTCTTTACAGATCCACAACTAAACATGCATTTGTGAACCTGCTGAGTATTTCATTAAATCAAAGCGCGTATGTATGGATGTTTTTTCCAGTTGTCAGAAGTTTTTGAGAAAAACTGATGTACTGGAAGAAGTACAGGGGACATCAGCGTCACTAGAGGGAAATTACGCATGTTTTTGGGAAACATTTGCTATAAGTGACTAACCCTAATCTCAGAAGACAACCTAAAGTTGACCTTTGCACTTTATAATGAGGACTTTGCGCATTTTACGAGAAGCCCAAGAGGATTTGAAACCACAAAGTGTCATTGACTTTCACTAACATTCCAGACAGCACTGTGTGTGTGTGTGTGTGTGTGTGTGCGTTTTTGTGATTTATGAGACCACAAATTTGTATAATGACATGGGTATTACACTGGTATTACGATGTAAACATGAAATATGAGGACATTTCATGAGTCCTGATATTTAAAATAGCTTTAAAAACATACTAAACAATGTTTTATTAAAAATGTAAAAATGCAGACAGTTTTCTGTGATGTGTAGGTTTAGGGGTAGAGAATGTACAGTTCGTACAGTATAAAAACCATTACGCCTATGGAATGTCCTCACTAATATAGCAAAACAATGTGTGTGTGTGTTTATGAAAAAAAAATATACTCTCAGTAAACTAATAGTTTAGTAGTTTTATTCTGTAAGTATACTTATTAGTTTTCTTTCAGTGAACTTTAAGGGTTAAAATGAAAAATATCCCATAATTTACTCACCGTCATCACTACTGAAACTGCTGGATTCATTTACTACAAGATCAAATCAACAGGTCTGTAGAGCTGAGAATGAGCCACTGATATAAAACTGTTCCAGTTATGGAAAAATAAACTATAAACATCATGGCATTTTGTTTTTCAACTAATTACTCTTTATTTTGATAGAGAAGATCCTAGTACCACGTTAATGATGGTAAGTTTTACATTTATAACAAATTACAGCATTTCTGTGTGAGCAAACATCTCTACCAATCAAACACAATGAAATACTGAATAATCAACCTCAGTAACGTGAATATTAATCACACAAATTGCAGGTGCTTGTTCTGACTGGAAGGAGCCTCATCATGGAGAAGCACAAGCACACGCTCTTCATGACACAACTATCACACACAGTCTAACTCTTCAACTGATGTTTCACAGTAAAACACAATTAGTTTCTGGCTAATATTTCAGCACCTTCAGGCAAGTAATGATGGCATTACACACATGCATTATTCAGTTATTCTTCCTCTCTGATCATTTCTTCTTTCATTTCTGCTTTTGCTCTTCCCACTGTGCCAATTCCTCCACTCGACCCATCTCTTCCCCCCTCCTTCTACATCTTCCACTCTCTTCCTCTTACCACTCTACCACCTCTCCTTCTAAAGAAAGTGGCAAAACACTCAAAGTACTTGGCTCACTGGGGGAAAAAAAGATAGGTAGTCAAGTAAAACATAAAAGATTTTTCATGGCTTAACATTACATACATATTGTTGGGCAAGCCTAGATAAAACACTACAATTACACAACAGAGTTTTAAAGATTTATTAAAACAAAAATAAATGGAGCAACAACATTTTATTTTAACAGGAACAATAAAAGAACAAAAATATGGGGGAAGATGCCTCACTAAGAACAACATGCATTTATTTTATATATTGTAATTTGTATTGGAAATAAAAGTTTAGCATGTGAATGATGTTGATGCATCAGCCAATGTGTTATTATTGGAAATAAAGAGAAATATTTGTTAATTTAGTTTTATAGCACAAAACATTGAGGAGCGACACATAACAGATTTTGTGTATTTTTAATTAAAATGCATTCAAACATACTCAAATAGCACTCCATGCTTCACTATTTCTCCTGCTTTTCTGAACAGGAACAGAAAAAAGCTTCAGGGCAACAAAAAAACCCTATTTCAGCACCATTTCTCATCCAGTCAATATTATCTATACAACAAAATGAAGTAATACAGTAGTAAAAATAATAAATACATAAAAAGGTGCAAAACTATTCAAATAAATTGGAATTGGTTTCATATGATTAGACCTTATATACCTATTGAAGCAGCCATGTTGTATATGCAGTTCCCTTTCGAAGGGAACTTCAACTCTGCGTTGAACACACTTTGGGGAACGTTACCCGTGACCCGGTGTCTGAAAGCCAACTATCCAACAACTCCAATCTCTATTGGCCGGCGACAGCCTATGACGTAATATGGCGCGACCCGGAAGTATAAAAGGAGCGCCTGGAGATGCAGTCAGTATCTTTTTCGTCTTTCGGGTCTGTTCTGTCTGATCGCAACTATATCGACTCCGGTAAGGGATTCTATAATATGCCTTACAAATGTTCAAGAGAGTGTGTTCATCCGTGTCCCAGGTTTTGACACTTGATATACACATTTCTGGGCGTTGAGGGTGCTGTCTGTGTGTTTGTCTGTTATTTACTCTGAGCGTCTCCCTATCGGGACGCTCCGTTCTCGTTCGGCACTCTTCCCGAGGGAAGAGGTGTCTGCATCTGCACCTGGTGATTCTGGCCCCGTTTGTACTGAGCCAAAACGGCGGCTGCAATCATAGGGCTTGCAGGTGAGCTCGTTGGGAAGTTTGAGAGAGTTGTATTCTCTCTCAACTCCCCCGGGGCTGATGTGGATGAGTTGTTGGATGATGATGAGGTCCGTGTTTGACGTCATTGCGTCCGGCAGCAAGCACTCCTCTGGCTGCTGTGTATGCGGAGCTGCTGGTGTTTTTGGGACGCACTTTTCGGCGGGCTGCAGCTGCCGTGAGAGCGCTTTAAGAAAGGAGCCGCGTGTGGACGGCTCGACGAGCAGTTCCTTTCTGTCCCTGAATGCTGCAGCTCCCATAAACTTTTCATTCCTTCCTGATCTCTATGTTTGAGATCGGGAGGGCATGGAAAAACCCCTAGCCATTATTATTTCTGTCGGCCCACTTTTTTGGTTTGATAATGAGAGGATCTTTTAGGCTTAAAAGAACCCTAGATTCTATCCTTTTTCATGTAAAAAACAAAAAAGGAGTATTAGGAATCTTCGGTCTTTGAGCTGCAGGAAGATGAGATGGGTCTATATTTTATGTTTTTAAAATAAGACCTTGTTTTCCTGTATAGTTTTTCTGAGCATTTAGTTAGTCAGGAGGCTGGTCCATCTCAAGCTGAGGCTCTGAGACAGGGCCAGAGGTCCAGTATGGCCGCTCGGGCGCCTCCTCCTTTCGGAGCAAGGTGCAGACACGGCTGGACTCGAGGAGGAAGAAGCAGGTTTTGGAGGAGGTGATCGATCACATACGCCAGTAGTGTCTGTGATCGATTCCCTCTCGTTACGAGGGCGACTTTGCATTTGCCCTCGCCCCTTCTTCCTCCGCCTCCTGAGTTTTTGGTTTCATTTTACATGCTCAGGTGCTTCTTAAACAGTCAGGCTGACGGCTGGGCCTTTGATAATATTTTTCTAAGGCTGCCTTCTGGCTTGATAGTGAAAAGTGCTTTTAGGCTTAAAAGAACTTTTGATTTCATCCTTCTTCATGCAAGAAAATAAGGAGGAGAAATCTTCATTCTGCGAGCCGCAGGAAGGTAAGCTGGGTCTATATTTTTATGTTTATAAAAAGTGTTGACCTTGTTTTTCCTGTATAGCTTTCCTGAGCATGTAGTCAGTAAAGTTAGAAGGGGTTCTTTTTGGCAAAATAACTGAATCATTAGGTTGGCTAGTTTTCACATGCAGGCCGCATTATGGCCGCTATTTTGTAGCCTCCTATGTTAGAGTAGCTTCTCAGCTAATACTGTTAGTTTGGTTTGAGTTAGCACTCGTCACTTCAGTTATTTGTGTGCAGGTTGGCTTTAATCGGCCGCCTGGCACTATTGGCTTGTAGTGCTTCATTTTCTCCTCATATCTGAGAGGATTTAAAGTGAAGCCCAGGCTTTGCTTGTGTAACCCAGGTTACCAAGAGCCCTGTTAATGTAAAATAGAAAAAGGAATAAAAAAAACCCCATAACACTCGTGAATATGTAAATCAGTACTTTATTTTAATAACATTTGTGAAATTAAAAATAGGAAAATGCATAAATTCAAAAAGAAATAAAACTAATTTGAAAAATTATTCAAATAAAACAATGTGAAGATTGGTCCAATGAGGAGAGCGAAGAGTTAGCCCCGCCCTACGATCGGAGCTGTGCGAGAGAGAGAGAGGACGAAGCGAGAACGCGCGATGCGAGAGAGAGAAACAGTAGTTCCGACGCGGTCCTGAAAAAGAAGAAGAAACAGAATTAGAACACATAAATTAGCAGTTGTGTTAAGAGAAGTAACAGATTTTTAGAGAAAAAAATGTGAATTGAACGTTGTCAGTCGATTATCACGGTTGATGCTAGCGCAAACTGTTACAGAGGAGAGACAAACTTCCAGAGGTTGGAGTTTTGCCTGTCTGGAAACTTCATAACTAGAAAATTCGAATTCTCTTGCTAAGTGAAGTGATTAAATCCTCAATTTCAGAGGTTGTTTTGTATAAATGTTCTGTAAATGGTGTTTAACCATCAAATGCGGTTGTATTATGTGCAGTAGTATATAAAAGATGTATAAAAGCTAATCCTCTGTTTAAAACGGGAGGAATATCGGGTGGATGTGTTAAATAACTGATGTTCAGATTTAAAAGTTATTTTAAGCAGTTTACAAGTGTTATTTTAATGGTTTTTGTTGTGTATTCGAGCTATGAGAAATGGCTGATCGTGACGCACATGTGATATGGGCAGAAGAGGCCTAAGAGTGTCATTTGAAAAAATGCTCTTAGCATGCAAATTTCAATGTGTTAATGTTAAATGAACATGGAGTTAAATATGTTGAAATGTTGTTTATTCGCAGATTAACTGCTGTAATGATGTATATTTTGAACGGAATGTCTAATTGTATTTTTGGCCTTGTCTTTTGCAAGGTTGGGTTTTTTTTTTCTGTCCTTCTTTTCCCTATCTTCTGTTTTTCCATCATCCCTTGAGTCGGGTGCAACATGTTTTCTGGAACCGGACGATCGTTGAAGAAGACTTTGAACTTGAACTGTCCCTGCATTGCACTAAGAGACTGCGAGCAGGAACTGGCGAGCCATGCCCATATAAGGATCGAGCTACGAGAATCAAGAAAGTGGTAGGATTGTGCATACGCTTTTCCTTCGGTTTTTTTTCTAACTGAACTGTGTTGCTCAGAACTCAATTGCGGAAGAAGGATCTCGTGTAAGCAGCACTGAACTGGAGCTAAAGTTTGGTGAAACCCTAATCCACATTGGGACTGTTATTGTGAGCAATAGGCAATAGATCAACAGTAAGGTTGATCTATTGTAAATTTTTTATTTTCTACTGATTTTTTACTCTCAAATTCCACTGTTCTTTTGTTTCATTTAATTAAGTGGTTTTATTTTTGTTGTTGTTGTTTTTCTGAAGAACAAGAGTGAAAAGGGTATTTCGAAGTGTCATTTGGAAGAATTGTATTCATAGCCGAACTCAAAGTTATTCTCTATATTAAATAAGCCAATTAAACCAAATTGAATAAATATGTGAAAAGAAACTCTATGCCCATATTAGCAGAGTAAGAGTCAGTTAACTTTATTAGGTTGAATCTAAATAGCTCAAAAGGAGATAGACAAACAAATAATAAAAAGTACTAAAACTAAATAGAAAATTTAAATATATAAGGGTTATAAGAAGAATACATTTTTTTTTTTTTTTCATTTATTTTATTCTCCATTACCCCTTTTTGATCACTATTTCCCTTTTTCTTTTTTTTTCCCATTTGTTTTGATGATGTATTGAAACTTTGGCTTATTGTTGTTGTTTTTTTCCTTTCATTATTGCATTATTAACATTCTCTTTAATACATCTTACCTGTTTCTAATGCAGCCAGTGTTGTCGTCATTTCCTTCTACCCTTGTTGCTGACACAGTCTCTTGAGCGAGCCTGATCTTCTAGTCACTGGTCCAAATTTAGAAACGGTGTATTCCTTTTCCGCTCATTTCCATTATTCATTGTTTGAGAGGGAGGGTTGCACTTGCGCCGCGACGCGAGTTACACTTGGCCCAGTAGGCCATAGCTAGCGGCTAGGCAAGAGCTAGGTTAGGTGTTTGTCTATTACATCACCCTTATTATTACTATCCCTTGTAAGGTTGTATAGTTCCTAGTTCTGGCCTCCTCCTGAGGGAGTTGTTAGGCCGTATGCCCATTTCCCCTCCGCTATTCTGTAGGTGCTATGGCTGAGGTTAACAGCTAAGGTTATAGGCTGTTATTAGCCTTCCTGGTGCTGTTTTTCCCAGGTGGGTTCTAAGCCTTGACCCTACATACATAAATATATGTGAGCTTACTCTAGTGCTGCCACAGGTTAGCACCTGGTTCCGTGATAGCAGGCTGTGATTAGCCTCTATCTAAGAACGCGGTGTTTTGTTGTAGTGCCCGGTTAGGGTTTGTGTTTCACTGAGTGCATCACCTGTTGGATTGCACACTCAGGTTGAGTGTAGAGAGTCTTATTTCTGGTTAGATTTAAAGATGATCTCTGTTAGCTCCCAGTCGATCATGACCACAGCAGCTGTTTTACATACACTGTAAATATTGTTGGCTCTTTATTAGTAGCCTCTTTCTAAGTACAGCTTGTATCTCGGGCGCTGTTGGTTTACGATCGCGAGTTTGCTCACGTATCTTAGCACTGCCTCAGGCTTATGCTCATGTTTGTTTGAGGTGGTAGGCCTTGTAGGCCTCCATTAGACCATGTTAGCATATTTTTTTGTACCATGTAATTTTTGGTACATTGCCTGTTGGAATGTGTAGGCTTAGCTCAGGTTGTGGTAGCTAGTTACCCACAATTATTTTGTTGGGTCTAGAGCTGGTCCCCTTTGAGCTTGGTCCCCATTTATGACCACTGGCTGGCGCCACATGTTGCTAAAAGTAGTAGGCCTTGCCAGGCCTCCTTTTCAGTTTTCATGTTGGCACAGTTGTGTGTTGGTTTCTATATGACTCATCACCATGGATAAGTCATGATTGCCACTAGCTGACGCCACGTGCATACAAGACGTAGGCTTTATAGGCCTCCTGTGTATCATGTTGGAGTTTGGCTAAGTACTCCTCTCAATTTGAGAGTAAAAGGTGCTTTTACTGAGTACATTTCTGAGTGGCTTGCCTCTCAGGGTGAGTTCTTGTATTAAAACCACTCTGCTGTTCGGTTTTTATGCATTTACTTCCTTGAGCATGGTCTCCTTTAGCTCTAGTTGAGCTAAGTAGTTACCTTGTTTATAACTTGGTTCTATTTTGCTCCTAGAACTTCAGTGGCCGCTAGCTGACACCGCGTGTGACAGGTAGGCCCTCGGGGCCTCCTTTGGGAACATGCTGGCATGTACCATTTACACTTCTTTACTAAGGAGGGTAAAGGGAATTTTATGCCACTGGTTGGCCAGGGCTCCGGGTGACTTATTAACCTCCTTTGCAGTTTGGTTATTTGTCCCGCCTGGAGCTTGATAACACTGCCATGAGCTGATGCCACGTGTCTGCTGAGGTTATAGGCCCCACGGGGCCTTTTTTAGCGCATGATGGTGCATGTTGTACTCCTCTTGCTTTAAAGAGTAAAAGGTTCTTTTACCGAGTACACTGCTCGTTGGATTGTGTTGGATGGACTGTTTTGTGGGCACTCACAGTTACTTAATCACATGGTTGGTCGTGCGCCCAGCATGTTAGGTTTCAGGTGAGTGGCCTTATAGGCCGCCCTTGGAATACCACCATGTGGTTGAGTTTTCTGGTGTGATATGTAGTTCTTTATCTAGAACTTTAGTTATGTTGAAGGCCCCATTCCGGCCTCCATGACTATGTGCCTACAGTATGGTCTGTCTGTTAGGTTGAGCTTCGTACTTCCCTTTGGGTTGACTGTGTAATTGTGCTTAGCTCCCTAAGCTGGTCATTGGTTGTAGACTTCTATGGAGTCTCCCGTTGAGATCAGCCCCAGGCTGGTTTGTGCTCCCCTGTATCAGGGTTTCTAGCGCACAGCCTCCTCAGTGCATTAGTCAGACAATGAGTAGATCCTAAGGTGAGTGGATTATACTCCCCTCAATACGAGGGTTCATAGCACTGAGCTGAGTTCTGCTCTCCGGGATGCCCATCTCTACGCGTGGGTTTGAGTTGCTTACTGTTCATTCACAGTCACTCTTACCTGCTCTCTTCTCTGAAGAATGCGTTACGGAGATTCTGTGTAACAGACAGGGTTGGCCTAGACTAGGTTTGTCCTTCGTCAAATCAGTTCGGCCTCCCTGGTGCCGCTGAGGGTGACTTTGTTCCCCTCTAGAGACTTTTCCATGGAAATGCTGGTCCCAGAAGCTCTGAGCAGCCTTGGAAGGCTTTCTGTGGAAGGCCTCTTTTAGGCTCAGCTTGGGCTGTTGGCCGTAGGGAATACTGTCACTGACAGCCTTGCGTGACCCAAGGGTGAGTTGCTTCTGGCGTTTCTCTGAAACTGCTGGACGTTTGTCTAGTCATCTGGCATGCACTCTCCTTCAGCATGGTGGCGTGGGTATATCTTTCCCCAACGTGATTTCAATGCAGAGTTGAAGTTCCCTTCAAAAGGGAACCTCTCAGGTTACGTATGTAACCATAGTTCCCTGAGAACAGGGAACGAGACTCTGCGTTGCCCTGCCATGCTTCGGGCTGCAGAAAGCGGCGATGCGGCGCTTTTCAAGTCTAAGTACCTCAGGGAAAAACGGTGTTCATTGTGGTTAAATTGCACTTGTTTAACATAATGTAAGTAAACGGCTGACTTATTGAAAGTTTAAACAATGTAAATCGATGAGAAGATTTTGAGAGTCGGCTATAAAAAGATGTTTAATCATTATTACTGAGAGCACATCAAGCTAACGAACAGATCGAGACACATCAGCTTGTTAACACTGTTTTATTTAACGGAGACGTTGTTGTTAAGCAGTTTAATGAGATTAGAAAACTGAATCGGAATTAAAACGATTTTTTCCTCTTTTACCAGTGTTAATGTTTAGTTGATATTTAGTTGGCAACACAAGCTAATAAGTATGCATCAGCTTGTCAGTGTAGCATTAATAGATCGATCATCATGACTAATGTTTAAATACTGTTTTGACATTAATTTGCAGGGACTGATGAACACACCCGCGCCCTCATCCAGTGGAGAGTGGCTAATGAAGCCCTCTTCACTGGAAAACAAAATGCTGCCATCAAAGGATTTGAGGAAGTATAAAAATGAGGTAAACTGTATTCAGGTGCTGTTGACAGTGAAAGTAGTACATACTAACACTTTCGGCAGCTTACTGTGTTCTATTTTATGTTCTCTTTTATGTTTTATGCTTGATTTAAAATTTAGAGGGCAAAATTTCTGCCGCTCAGGTCAAAAGGAAGTGGGAAAACCTAAAACAAAAATATAAAGTAAGATTTTTTTATAAAAATAGTTATCCCCAAAATGTGAATTCTTTCATGATTTAATTATGCTAATGTTTGTCCATGTAATAGTAATGCAGTAATCTAATGAATATTATTGACTGTTTTCGGTATTTTGCTTTTACTTCTTTTTTTTTTCTTTTTTTTTTTCTTTTTTTTTGTAGGATCTTAGATGTCCACAGACTGGTGTGAGCACCGAGGATGGTGAAGTTACAGCATCATGGAAATGGTGTGCTGTCTTGGATGACATCCGGACCAGATGTTGCTGTAACCTCACCTTCCTCAGTGAGGTCAACATCTGAAAGGACAGGGAGGAAAAGGAAGGACATAGAGGAGCTGATCTACCAGATGGAGGAGAAAGAAGCAGAAAGAGAAATAGAAGCGGTTTAAAGGGAGGAAAGGCGATGGAGAGAGATGTTGGAAAGGGAAGAAAGAAGAGAAAGAGAGAGACGAGAGCAAGAGGAAAGATGAGAACGTGAGGCCAGGGAAAGAGAAGAAAGAAGAGACCGAGAAATGAGAGAGAGAGAGAGAGGAAAGAAGAGACAGGGAGACAAAGGAGAGAGAGGAGAGGTTTCTTCAGCTTTTAGAGTTTTTTGCAAAAAATAAATAAATATTAATAGCAACTACACACTTTCTTTCCATTTATTTATGTTTTATTTATGGATTTTCTTTGTTTCATGTTGTTTTATCAAGTTTTATTGCAATGTTAATGTCCAGAGTTTAACAGTAGCTAGATTTGTCAGCTGTAAAGTGCTTAATATGTGGCATTGAGTAACAACTATTTTTAAAGCACTTATGTGCACACCGATTTTGTAGTAGTTTCCAGCGTGTTTTAAAAAAAAAGTTGACTGACATTGAGTGCAGCACTGTAGAGAAAAGACCAGACAGCTTTAAAATGTATTCATTTGATTTATTTATTTTCTAATTTAACATCTACATGAATCAGGTTGGAATCACTTTTGCATCAGGTTGTATAATAGAGTTTTAATTAACACCAAATAGAAATTTCTTAATATTTTTATAATGGTGTCAGGAAAATGAACTTCAGCATATTCAGACAAGTAACTTTAACAGACAGTTTTCAAAAAGCTCCTCAGGTTAACATGTAATCGCTTCTAGCACTCCCATTTATAGGACTTCACTTTTTTTTAAGGGAGGGATGGTTGGAAATCCAAAATTTCCCAGACAATTACCCCAGAAATAAGTAATTTGTAAAATTGAGCTCAAATAAATATAAATAATATAAATATAACCCACGAGTGACTGAATTTCAAATAATTGTTATACAAATTCACACACACAGCCTTAGGCAGTGTGACAGTGGTTGGTGGGTGTCACCTCTGGGGACCACTGCAGCTCCGAGATCCCTGTCGATTAGCCTGGGGCTGCAAAATCCCCAGTTACCATGTGCAGCTGCGAGGAGGCCCAACAGGAGTCTGGTGATGGAGAGGCTGTGCACCGGCAGAGGAAATCTATAAACGGGTTTTTCGGGTCTTAAATAGTCTTAATTCACCCTTTCACAATTTTAAGTCTTAAAAAGGTCTTAAAACAGCAGACAATCTTAAGTTCATCAGGGCAATAAATGTACATGCACTGCCAAAAATGAATGACTTTAAAGTTTCTGAGTTTTTGTCCCAATACAAATAGATAGAACAGTAAAGGTTATTTCCATATTCTAGTGTTTGGGAGTTATTCACAGCTTAAACTATTTGTTTGTAATAAAGTAATGGAGATCAGTACAAATCTAGTTGTTGTTGTTGTTGTTTTTGAATTGTTCGTAAACTTTCAAGTGTTGCTATGCCTGCTCCCTATGAATTTACATTTAGAGAACATATTGATGAGTTGTATTCCCTTCAAATTATTCAATAAACTTTGCTTAAAATGTTCTTTAATTTACCTTTATAAAACCTGCAGAAACGAAGGATGCACACAGTTGCAATGCACCTCTTTCCATCTACTGCTACTGCACTTTTCGCATCACAACACCCCGTGGGCTGTGCCCACACACACACCTAACTATTTTCAGGATCCTCCACAACCTCTGGATCAACAATGTTCCCGTTCTGAAGCCAGAGGTTATGGAGCACCGCACGGCACGCAACAACATCCGGCACAAAGGCAGGGCTGACTTCCAGGGCCTTGAAGAAGATGAAGCGCCAGTGTGTCTTCAGCATCCCGAAGGCTCTCTCCACAATGTTGCGTGCACGAGCATGCTTGGTGTTGAAGCGAGTCTGTACAGGATTCTGTACAAGCTCTCTATATGGTGTGATGAGGCAGATGGGCGTGCTCAAACAAGGATACCCAACATCTCCAAGGATGCATTGTCCTGCAGGTGGATACAGGCAGCCAGTGTAAACGGTGCTGTTCTTCAGCACCCTAGCATCGTGCACAGACCTGGGGTAACCAACAAAGATCTCGAGGAACTTTCCCTTGTGGTCAGTGATGGCCTGCAGCTGGACAGAGTGGAACAGCTTCCTGTTAAAATAGCATGCGGCGTCACTTGCAGGTGGCTTGATCCAGATGTGACAGCCATCTAAAGCTGGAGACCCAGCCAGCTGGGCAAAACCTGCTCCCACTGCCTTCTGGTCATCCAGAGGGAGGAAAGGGATCAGCCTCCTCAAAATACGAGACTGTCCTCCAAAAAAACTAAAAAAACCTTTTTACTATTACTCCGCTAGGTCTAAAATATACTGTTCGCTGCAAACATGATGATCTTAAATTTATTAATTATGAATTTACTATTAATAAATGTGTAAAGTTGCATAAAATGGAAATACTCAAAGTAGGCTAACTACGTTACCTCAGATGGATGAATGGTTGGATTCCACAGCTGGTAAAATAAAACATATATAAGACAATACAACATTTACTGTAGGAGCCATACAATTTACTGGTGACTTAATTTAAAAATCTGTTCTATTGTGCTTCTGATTTGGCAGTGAAATTCGCCGATTTTGGGTGCGTAAGATGTGAAGGATTCTATGGTCCAGTTAGTATTTTCACCCCATAATGGCGGCCGCGCTACCAGTGCGCCATCTAGTGGCTGTTACCCAAAAAGTATCTTGGATTCTATACTCTTTGATACCATATTTGATACCATATTCATACAATATAGAACGTACTTTTTTAACGGTCAGGAAGTATGTTCAAATTCAAATGTAGTACCTACTCATGTAGTATGCGATTTTGGACGCAGCCTTAGTAATTTAGTTTTGCGGCAGTTTCGTCACACAGTCGGGTAACACATCGCTCCCAGGTTGAAAAATATGGAAATTCTCATAAATACAGAAAAATCACTGAAGAATACTAAGTGGAGCTCCACCATGAAGGAAAAATTTGCTTCAGTAAGTACTGTACTGTTAGCTTTGTCTTGAAAGAGTTAGCAAACACACTCTGAGGTAAATCCAGTTTCATTCATTATTTGCTATGTTAATATTCATCATTATCCAGGGCTCCACATTTACACTTTATCCTGGATAAGTAGCCGGATTAAAACGTCAATAGCTGCGAATGATTGATTATATTACATTAAATGTAAACAGCGATAATGGATTATTTTTAAAATAACAACATAGATAAAAGTACACCATTGACCTCTAACTCCTGTTGTAATCTGTTGAGTCCATACTGACTGTGTCTACCCACCCCTTTCCATCCCCAAACCAGGGGCGTTTCCTCCGAGGAGGCAAGGAGGAGGCGCCTCCTCAAAAAAACAAGATGAGAAAATAATCGATACTACAAAAATAAAACAACGCAAGTGTTACAAAATTTGACATTAAAAAGTGTAAAAGTCACTCGTTTTTCTAAAGAAACACTGTCAAACAGCGACACCCGCAGGTAAAGTTAAAGCGGGGAGTCCACGTCTCTCTGCCTCCCTTCAGCTCACAGAAACAAAGCAGAGCCTCTATAGCGTGCGGTGGGTTTAGTGGGGGGTAATTGAGAATGAATGGAGGAAAGTCACATGAGAGGAGGCAATGCCTCAATTGCGCTATGATTGGATATGATCGGATACGATTGGACATGATTGGTTTGTGCGATAAATCCCGCCTCCTGTTTTCATGCGCATTCTCGTCGAATCGGCCTGAATGAAGACAGTGATGGCGTTAATGGGAAGACTAATTAAAAAGTAGTAAACAACTGTCACTTACATATCACCGCTTTGTGTCATGTAAAATCAAACTCAAAATGGCCTGAAAACATGATGACTCGGGGTTTTTTAGTGAGCAATCAGCGTGGTGAAATTAAAGGTACATCTTTGTGTCTGTGACAGTGTGTACAAGCTTGATGACTGCTGAAAATAAATTGACTATTAAAAATAAAAGCTGAATATTAGTTAATAATAATATAAATAATATATATTGTTTAAATTGTTACTGCCTTTAGTTATTATTTTGGAATAAATGTAAAAATGAGTAAAAACACTAACTTGATGAAATTTATACTTGGTTTTAATAAATAGAACATTACATAGTGTAAAAATAACAAAATAGAATTGTATTTGTTCTCTATTTTTATGTAATGTTAACTTAAAATTGTGTAATAGGGACATAAATGAGGACTTTGCCTCCTCATTTTAAAACACCACCGCACACCACTGCCCCAAACACATCTTCCACTACTGCGGGTCATCTCATCTCCTGCGCTTGTTTCGCCTGCAACGAGGTGCATGTTTCTGTTTGTGTTCCGGACGATTTTAAGGTCTGGTAGTGTGTGATCGTCAGTCGTGTAGTGTATGATGCCCAGTTTTTCTCTGTAACCATTTACAAAGTCGGCAAGTGTATGATGCCTGCTGTTTAAAAATCCATTCAGATTTTAAAAGTCGTGTAGTGTATTCCAGCCTTTAGCAAGACAAAAGAGCTGATAGTCAGTCCCTCTTCACCCCAGCATCCTATTGTTATTCATAATCAAAACAGTTGAAATAGTGGACAGTTTCAAATATCTTGGAGTAACACTGGACAACACACTTTCCTTTGATCAGCACATTATGGACATTCAGAAAATAAGTCATCAAAGACTGTCAGTTATTCATAAACTCAAAGGATTTTATGATGCTCCTCGATTATTATTGCTACTTTATCAAAGCATCATTCAGCCAATTCTATTGTATTGTTCTATTTGTTTTTTTAAATATGCTTCTTGTTAAAAACCGGACCAAACTCACAAAGTTGTCCAATATTGCTGCGAAAGTTATAGGTCTTCCAACACCTAACCTTACAGAACTCAATAACAGCTATTACATGCATTGCAATTTCAATAGAACAGGGCTCCACACATCCACTTAAAGAGTATTTAGCCCCACTGCCCTCAGGGCACAGGTAGGCTATAGGGCTCTGAGGTGCAGGAGAGCTCCTTTTGGAAAAAGCTTGATTCCCTCAGTCATTACATACCTTAACAACAGACATCGCTGAGTGTTATCTTGACTTATCTCTTTTTTTGCATGTGTGTTAAAGGTGCCCTAGAATTGAAAATTGAATTTACCTCGGCATAGTTAAATAATTAGAGTTCTGTACATGGAAATGACATACAGTGAGTCTCAAACACCATTCTCAATCACTCCTTCTTATGTAAATTTGATTTGTGCAAAAGACCTCTGAAGATCAGGTGAATCTCAACATAACACCGACTGTGACGCAACAGTCGGGATCATTAATATGTACGCCCCCAACTTTTGCAATACCAGCCCATGTTCAAGGCATTAGACAAGCCAGTATTAACATCCGGATCTGTGCACAGCTGAATCATCAGTCTTTATGCAGGTAAGCAAGCAAGAACAATAGCGAAAAATGACAGACGGAGCAATAATAACTGACATGCATGATATCATGATATTTTTAGTGATATTTGTAAATGGTCTTTCTAAATGTTTCGTTAGCATGTTGCTAATGTACTGTTAAATGTGGTTAAAGTTACCATTGTTTCTTACTGTATTCACGGAGACCAGGGCCATGTCATTATTTTCATTTTTAAACACTTGCAGTCTGTATAATTCATAAACACAACTTCATTCTTTATAAATCCAACAGTGTGTAATGTTAGCTTTAGCCTCGTTAGCCACGGAGCATAGGCTACTATCAAACTCATTCAGAATCAATGTAAACATCCAAATAAATACTATACTTACATGATCTGATAAGCTGCATGACAAACACTTTGTAAAGATCCATTTTGAGGGTTATATTAGCTGTGTGACCTTTGTTTATGCAATGTATTATAGAGTTGCGAGCTTGGGGGCGGGGAGCGCGAGCATTTAAAGGCTAAATAGTTTACCAATTTACATAATGTTCTTGAAAACTATTATACCGAGCAGCAGCCCCCTATATTTATGATTAACAATCAAATGATTAATTAGTTAGAAACTAGTTGCTATGAATACAGGTGCCATCAGTTGTCTTCTTATGAATGACTTGTTTGTCACTGAGTCAGTGTTGCTGATGCAAAGTAGGCCCTTCGTTACCAAACACCAAGTAACTAAATTAGGATACAATTATGAGTCATTCGCAAACTGTTAAACATTAGTTACTTTAAAACTGACCTTCATCTGGGAGATCACAGGGATACGTGAATATTTGATCTGTTAAAGCCACAAAAGGTACATTTTCACCGCTTATTCAGTCGCTTATCCTTGATTTTGTGGAATCATGGGCTTTGTTGTCTTTACGTCTACAGCCCGTGGAAAAGAACCGGGACAGAACTCGGTCAGAAATCATGTTTATGGATGAGAGTATTAAAGGATTAGTCCACTTTCAAATAAAATTTTCCTGATAATTTACTCACCCCCATGTCATCCAAGATGTTCATGTCCTTCTTTCTTCAGTCGAAAAGAAATTAAGGTTTTTGATGAAAACATTCCAGGATTATTCTCCTTATAGTGGACTTCAATGATCTCCAAATGGTTGAAGGTCAAAATTAGCTTTAGTGCAGCTTCAAAGGGCTTTAAACTAGGGATGCACCGATCCGCCTTTTTCGCTTCCGATACCGATTCCAATACCTGGGATTCAGTATCGGCCGATACCGATCCGATATGCAAGTAATAAGAAAAGTGCTAAATTACCTAATAAACTGTATGCCTCACTTAGGGCTGTGACGGTCGGCATGACAACCGCGCCACCGCGGTCGTGGAGTGTCACCGGCGGTAGTGCGACGTGTATATAATATATAATCTCAAAGGTCGCGTAAACCGAATATTGCGATATAGATGTGTTCAGGCCTGGACTATTATCGAACATGTGAAGTTTGGAGCAGATCGGACATCGTATGCCTGAGTTACAACAACTTCCTGTTTAATGGCGTAAATCGCATACATTAGCTCTTAGCCAAGTGTTTCATGATTTAACATGTTTCTAGCATGTTTGGTACTTAATGGCATATTTAAATGTTACTGGGAGTGAGTTACAGTGTAAAGCATGCCATTTCCTGTTGCCAGCAGGTGGCGCTACGACTTATTGAATATTGGCATATAGACATCTTTAGGCCAGGACTCTTATCACACATGTGAAGTTTGGGGCAGATCAGACATAGTATGCCTGAGTTACAACAGCTTCCTCTTTCATGGCGAAACATCAGACTTTGTCAGGCTGCCACGGACACACCCTCCAGCGAAAACTCAAGATCTTTGCAATTTAACATCGCTAAGGCCTAATGATTATTTATTTATTATTATTTCACAATTTAACGTCTCAAAGCAGAGTCCTGCACGCGGGCGGGTACCCATGGGTACCCGACGGGTGACCTGCTAATATTAGATGTAACGGGTGAAATAATATTTACGTGTCGGGTGCGGGTCGGATGTGCGGTAAGCACGGTCCAATAGCCAAGATTATTTCGACTCAGTCCGGTACACAGTGATAGGCAGATGCTTCCAAACGGTGCCGTGATTGTGTTCACGCTCTGTCTGCAGACCTTTAAAGGCTTCTGCGCGACTTGCCCCTTTAGGCACTGCCAGTTGCGCTGCATCTGATTGACTGCTATAGTGATTATATTAAAGGGAGCGCACTTTTCTTGCTTTCTGTATTTAATCTATTCACATTATGAATAAAAGTTTTAGCCTATTGTTCATGCTGGTGAAAAGAGGACCAATGGTCACATATACACTGCAGAGTTTCAGAAGAGCGGCGTTTAAATGCAGAGTGAAAATATATATTTAATGCAATCAATGTTTAATACATTGGGGGAAAAATGTTCAGGCTTCATAATGTGCATTATTAATCTATAATTATTATTATTAGTAAAGTTAAAAATTAACAATTTATTATATATGCCTATATTTTTTTTTTTATCAAATTATCCAAATTTAGCCCTAGTTTTTTATTATATTATTTTATTTGAACCTTTTATGCATTTCATATTTATTATATCACCTCTGTCTATGATTATGATCTGTAAGATAGCCACCACACGCAGGAGCTCTCCAAAACTCCCTCCTTGATATCACATCCAGTGATAGTCAAGATGGAATTAGCAGACGTAAAAAAAAAAAAACGTGCTAGTGGAAATTTCAAAATAGTACACAATTCGTCGTCGAAAATCAAGTCCGACCTTTGGGAGAAATTTGGAGTTACCGATAGTGACAATAACATTGTAGTCGGCTTCACTGCATGTAAAATTTGTCTTAAAGTCTTAGCTTATGAAAGCCGCAAGACTGGGATATCGTCGTTGAGGAAGCACATTGACAGCTGTTGCATTTCAAAAACTAGTGGTACAATCGATCGTTACCTTACCAGGAAAACTGAGCTAAATGTGCCGCGATGGGAAGACAAGGATGCTGTAACTCAATTAGCTGTTAACTTTGTGTGCAGTGACATCAGATCTTTTGAAACTGTGCATGGTGATGGATTCTTTAAATTGGCACAAAGCTTGATTGACATTGGTGCTCGGGCAGGCCGTGTCGATGCTACTCAACTCCTGCCGGACCCAACAACTGTCTCTCGCAGAATCAGCAAATATGCAGAGGAGGTTCGTCAAGGAATAATACCAGAATTGCGAATGCAGCTTGGTGAAAGCAATAGAGCAGTCACTCTCGATATGTGGACAGATGATTACAGAAAAACTGGCTATGTCTGCGTTACTCTGCACTATATCAACAACAAGTGTGAGTTAATTGAGCGAGTGCTCTGCACGTCTCAGTGGAATAACAAACTACGCAAAACAGCGGACAATGTTAAGGCAGCCCTTATCAATGCATTAAATAAATTCGGCCTTGATGAATTTTTCTCGAAATTGGTGTATGTGACGGACAGAGGGGCAAATTTAGTGGCAGCACTTCGTACTGTTACACGGCTGAGTTGTGCTGCACACATTTTCAACACTGTCTTGTCTACAAAGCTATCAAAAACGTCTGAGGATGACGTGTTTGGAGAAGAAGTGACTGCTCTCATTGACTGAAATCGCCAAATCGCTGGTCACCTACTTCAAGCAGACAAACCTCCAGAATCGCCTCAAAAGAACACTCAAAACATCCGTGGAGACACACTGGAATTCTGTTCACACGATGCTGGAGTCTATTAGTAGTCAGTATGAGGACATTCGCAAGCTTCTAGAAGAACGGGGGGAAGTAGCCCGCCTGACAAACTTGAATAAAGAAGCAGTGACTGGCATCGTCGCATTTCTGGAACGATTCAAGGAAGCCACCAAAGCCTTGGAAGCATCGAAAACTGCGACTCTTCACTTGACTATTGTGTGGCTTCAGAGTCTCAAACATCATTTACAAGACTCTTCTACTGATAGCATGACAGTTTCTGCACTGAAGGAAAAATGCCTCAACATTTTGTGTACAAAATTCGAAATTCATCCCCTACACAAACCGGCCATGTACATCCCAAACTGAAAAGTCTGAAGCTACTTGAAGACAGAAGTGAAGTGACAAATGTGCACATCCATGTGCGATGTCTTGTGAACGGTGAGTGATTAAGAAGCCTCTGCCAGATGGTTGCTGGTTGTCTATGCAGTGGGCGGGACTTTTTACTTTTAGCGAATCAGTTTTGGGTTAAGGCAAATTAGCTAGTATTAATAAGCTCAACAGCCTACCAGTATTTGCGCAATAGACACCGATGAGCTGCTGAAAATATGTAATCTCATTTCTCACCGTGGACTGGACAGTTTTTCTCAACTTTTCTTTTTCACTTTTTTCTTTTGTCTAGAATTGAAGGAGAAGCGCTGAAGTCCTGAGCAACACGTGCGCTCCCCACTACCTGAAAAGAGGCTTTGAGGAGTATCGCCAGATACTTTATCAGATGTAGAAGACTCAAGTGACGAGGCGGCCCCCTCTCAGTGCCAGGACGAAGTAGCTGCGCATATCGATTTCAAAATCAAGACGACAAAGGATGATTCTTTTGATGTGCTGTCTTGGTGGAAGGAGCATGCAGCTTTATTCCCCAACTTGGCTCAGATCGCAAGATCTGTCATAGCCATCGCAGCATCAAGCACCGCAAGTGAGAGAGACTTCTCCTGTGCTGGATTTGTAATTCAGGAGCGGA
The DNA here is from genome assembly GCF_019924925.1 of Ctenopharyngodon idella. Taxonomy (NCBI): domain Eukaryota; kingdom Metazoa; phylum Chordata; class Actinopteri; order Cypriniformes; family Xenocyprididae; genus Ctenopharyngodon; species Ctenopharyngodon idella. Next base: position 53,927,606 of record NC_067222.1, read on the forward strand.
GGAGTCCACTTAAACTATCAACAGTTGGTGACATTCTGTTCTTACATAGTAACCTTATGCACCTTGTGTAATTTCTCTCTCTCGCTCGCTCACTCACTCTCCCTCGACACTGCTGCCAAGCCTACATATTTTTCGTTAGCCTAATAAAGTTTAAGGTTATTATTGGTTATGACAGTAAAAGCATTTGGCTATGTTTTTTAATTTATGCCTTTTAGACCTCTAAGCATATAGCATTACCCAGTGATGTGATTTATGCACAATTTGTTCACTTGATTTTTAATTTTATATAGTTTACACAGGACAGATGATGCTCTCTCTCTCTCTTTCTTCTTCTTTGTTGTTAACATGACGGGCTGCGTGTCTATTAATTGTTCTTGCATGAACTCATAATGCGTAATGTTTATTGCTTACGTTACATGAAAAAAAAAAAAAAAAAAGGTTTTTGTCTACTTCATGTGGGAAATTTAATGCGGGTCGGGTCACGGTTTTCATGTCAAGCGGGTCGGGTCGGGTACGGAATTAAATTAGTGTTTCTGTCGGATATCGGGTCGGGTGTATTGTTAATAAAGCGGGTGCGGGTTTATCAAACATGACCCATGCAGGACTCTGCTCTCTAGGGCTGGACACATGAGGACGTTAGCCAGACTCTCTGGGATAATACCTGCTGCCACCGGTAATTTTTGGGAGCCACTCTATTACAGGAGGTGCAAGGTGTTTGAGTGGTGGAGGGAGTGGCTGATGTTGTGTTAGTAGGTTGAGTGCTGGATGTGTGAGTGAGAGTGGCATGAGTGCTGGATGGTGTGGCTGAAGGAGTGGTGGGAGTGATGGATGGAGTGGCGTCACTGCAGATAGGAGCACTCTCACCACCCAAGAAAGTAAAACGTATGTGAAACTCATTAGCACACTTGAAAAGAAATACAAGTAGCTTAGAGGATGAATTATCATTGTATTAATGTTAAAATTACCTGGGTTGTGTCCACAGCACCCCTGGACAAATGGAAAGATGCCAGCCTTGCGGAACCCAGCCTTGATGTTTTGGGCTGTGACAGCAGTGGGATAAACGTTTTTGAGGAGAGGTGAAAACTGCTTCTTCCCCACAACAAGATCCCCTTGAACCAGACCCATCCTGGAAGCCATGGTGGAGAAAGCAGTCTTCAGTGGATTGAAGACGGCAATATCCAGGGGTTGAAGGATGTGTGTGGTGTGGGCAGGCAGGCAGAGAATTTCAATTGTGTTTTCTCTGCAGTACATGATTACGTCTTTTGAGACATGTATCTCGTGTTGGTCCATGATTAAAATTAATGGTCTCTCCTCAGGAGCATATTTGATGAAATCCTGGAGCCATTTCAGGAAGAGCTCCGAGTCCATGTAACCCTTCTCCTGGATGCCACAGAGGGCGTTGGGGGGCCTATCCAGCCTATAGGCACTACTTGAGAGGCAGCCGGGGTAAATGATGAAAGGTGGAATGCTGTCCCCGGCTGCGTTCACACAGCAGTGCACTGTGATGTGCTCCCTGGTCATCTGCTGCTGCTGGTACACGTTTTCTCCCTGTCTGGCACAGGACCTTTTCCCTCGATCGAGCCAGTCTCGTCGCAGTTGTAAATGAGGTGTGGCTTGTTCTCCAAACTATGTTTGACATAGAGGGCCTCATACAACTTGAAGAAGCCTTCAATGGCCTCTGGTGTAGCACCATGAACTCTGGCTCTGTCCAGAGAATCTGCCGTCCGTGAGGTCAGTTCTGGATGGCGGGCCTTAAACCTGGCCCACCAGACATCACTTGGCCCTTTCTCCATGTTAACAGTGGTGCTCTGGGATCTGCTACTCTCTTTAATAATCCCAATAGCAAGAACTTTGACCAGAGATCTTGTTAATGGAAAGCCATGGTCCGCCATTCAGAAAATAAAAGAAATGAGGGCCTCTTCCTCTGCAGGTGTCAGGGCCGAATTAGGATGAGGGTTGTGGGAATATTTATTTTTTTTGTAGTCTTGTAGAGTTGTGTGTGGTATGTTGTATTTCTTTGCTGTTGCCCTCAAGTTTGCTCCTGCCTTCACTTCCTCAACTGCCTTTTCTAGCTTCTCCCTTGTGTATTGCTTTTTCTTTCCTGACATCTTTTGATTTAACATACTGACTTTCCTTTGAAACATTAACATTAAATTTTAATTTAATCATGTAACTTTGAGTTATATAATTACCAAATCATTTGTTGTGTAAAATCTTTTTAAATGTCTATGAAAAATGTGTGTATGAAATCTTTTTAAATGCGTGTATGAAATCTTTTTAAATATGTGTGAATATCCTATCATTGTGTTTAAGTTAACATTAAATAACGTAATGTTACTTTTTATGAAAAGTTGGCTATGAAATAACATCACAATCATTGGAGTTATAGTTCATGTTTAACTTAATTTGTTAAAGACAATTTAACATTTTTAAATATTCAATTCATGTAACTTAACATTAACTTAATTGACCCTTTATGAATAAACACCATCACTGCACGCAGGATGATGGGCAAACCTGTCTCAGACTGAGAGTGGCGCCAAACGGTAATTGCCCGCATTGACGTTTAAAAATTCCCATTTCAAAGCATATATTCAACAAAAGGTAATATATTTTAAAATTTGTGATAACATAATATTCATTTCATAAATACTATAATACTGTGATAAGCATAATTTAAATCGAAATTTACATTTTTGCTGCTCTAATTGTCTCCCCACCCAAGCTGCAGTCTGATGTGTAGCTTTCCCACCATCCATTTTCAAGCGTAGTGGGCGCACCTAGCAAACTTACTTAAATCTGACTGAAGCAAATGGCGGGGGGGCTCTCTGTCGTGATTTGGGGTGAAAGAGGGAGAAATGAAGATGACACAGATATATAGTTTATGTATGACTAGGAAGTATTTATTCAGCGATTGGCAGTAAAAGGTCATCTGTACAGAACATCGTTGTGTACGGAACATGGTTAGTCTACGTTAGTGGCCAGAGGAAACCTATGGGGACTGTCAGGAGTTGGAGCAGCATGTAGAGATTGTAGATGAAGAAGACTGGAATTATTTTAAATCAGTTTGTTAAACAAGAGATTAACTTTGTGATTTGTTTTAGAAAATGTATAATTTAATACAAGTTTTATAAAATCAGTTGTAGAAGTGTTTGTTGTTTTCAGGAAGCTAGAGACCTTTTAATGACCTTCATGTAGAGGTAATATTTCACCATTTAATTTTCATATGTAATAAACCAAGATGGAATTCATTTGCAAACTTGACATGACTTATTCCATTTAAATCAGAAGACTTAATTCCTTTAATTTTTAAGGGCAATCTACAGAGCTCACATTATATGGTTTTATGAAAAATTACTGACAGCTAACATCTGGCCACATTGTAAAGATTAAAAAAAAAAAACTTCACAAAAGATAACATCTGATCATATTGTAAAGGTTTATAGAAATAACTTTACAGATAAGTAACATCTGGTCACATTGTAAAGGTTTATAAAAATAACTACATACACTATTTACACTGATTAGTTCACAAGTTCACACTTACAAATAATCAGATAGTAAATAGTATGAGTAGTAGTATGCGAATTTGGCGTGCTGTCCGAGGAGAGGGCTCCGAGCTCAGTATTTTGGCCCGAACCCAGAGTACTCCCCCCGTATTCTGGTTAGGAAAGTAACCAGGCAAGTGTGAGAAGATGGGGTGGTGTAAAACTGTCGAGGAATATGGGTCGACTGTGTCTATATATATGCTTTCACTCATGCTGATTGGGTAGATATGTTGATTACTGATTGCTAACAGCTGGCTGAAATGACATGATGATTAGACAGATTATTTGAACGTTGCACCTCCCGAATTTTGTTAATAAAACATCATTTCACGAGTTCACACTTACAAATAATCAGATAGTAAATAGTATGCGTATTTGGCGTGCTGTCCGAGGAGAGGGCTCCGAGCTCTGTATTTTGGAGTACTCCCCCAAAAATTAAAACCAATGCAAGACAGCAGCCGGAAACATTACTGATGACCCCCAAAAATTGCATTGCGTAGGCTGAATGTGCTGTTTGGAGGGTTAGGTTGAAGGGCCGGGAGAGTTCTCGTCATATGGATGAAGACATTACTGCTGTGGCAGTGAAGGTGAGTTTAGACAGGGCTGAGCTCCTGCGGGAGCCGAGGCGACATCACGGTTCCCACCGGCAGTGGAGAGAACAGCCAGAGGAACTGAGCTCCTGCGGGAGCCAATGAGACATCACTGTTGCGGCAGTGGAGAGAACAGCGAGAGGAACTGAGCTCCTGCGGGAGCCGAGACGACATCACTGCTGCGGCAGTGGAGAGAATAGCCAGAGAATCTGAACTCCTGCGGGAGCCGAGTGAACATCACTGCTGCGGCAATGGAGATATTAGCCAGAATAACTGAGCTCTTGCGGGAGCCGAGGGAACATCACTACTGCTGCAATGATAGAAAAATTCCATTGTATTGGAATGGTATTAGTTGAGTTGGATATGGTGGCTTGCAGGTATGTGTGAGAGAACGAGCTAGAGCTGAAATTAGCTGATAGGTGTTCGTTGAGCTTCATTAATATGGAAGCGATTAAATCGGATGTAGTTCTTAAAAGCTTCTGAATACCAGCGACCAAATGTTTGAATCTGATGCTGGGAGAGGCCTTTTTGGGTGGCTGTAGTTGCTGCTCCTATGCGGAATGGATTGTAGGGTTCTAGGGAGGCAGCTTGAAGAATGTAGTTGAGAGAGGTGTCAAGGAGAGTTTTTAGTGGATGGTTTATGAAAATATCAGCTCTGAATAATAAGGTACCGGGGGATGGGTCCACCTCTGGTGCCGACAGCTTAAATTTCTAAGAGGATCTGATGTTGTTGGCAACGGGGTTTGGTTCCAAGGCTGTAGCATTTGGTTGGATGGGTATCAGTGTTGTAGTAGACAGGATGAACGGCGTTTTGCTTGTGGGACAGTGCAGGGAGGAAGAAAGGCCGGGACCGAGGCCATTAGTGGAGGCAGCCTCACACTCGGGTCAGCCCCTGGAGCCAGGGGAGGGATGAGGAGGTTAGAAAAGAGGGAAACTGAGAAAGGGAAATTGAGGCGTCTGGGCCTGCACCGTTAGCAGAGGCAGCCACTTGCTCGGGTTGGCCCCTGGAGCCTGGGAAGGAACAGGGTGGTTAGAAAAAGAGGGAAGCTGGGGAAAATAGGACGTCTAGGCCTGCGCTGATAGCGGAGGCAGCCTCACGCTAGGGTCCATAGCTGAACTGTAGACCAAAGACAAAAGAGAGGTAGGGTGAGAGATGGTGGGATGAAATGGCTGAGACAGCTGAGCTTGCTCCGCTAGTAGAGGCTTCCTCACGTTAGGAGGGAAGGCATTCACCAAGAGGGGCGGGCATTGTTGGATGGAGTGCGGCGCCGGTGAAAGCCGCGGTGTGTGGCTAAGCGGAGGGAGGAGGACAGTGGGGAATCTGAGGCAGGGCCCAGGCTTGCTGCTGCTGTGGCCTGATGCTTGTTTATAACGCATGAATTGAAGATACAAGAGTGAGGAGATGCAAGATGAAAGAGTGGCCTTGTGGAATTAATTGCATCATGAAGTTTAAGTAGCTAAGCGAAGATAGTAGTTCCAGTTTAGAACAATTTGGACTCTTTAGGAAGGTGGAAGCGAACATAAATATCCTATTGATTCCTTATGCCGTGAGGCCTGGAAATTAACTGTATTCGAGTTAAAGCCCAGAAATTCAATGGACGTGGCTGGACCCATCGTTTTATCCTGGGCGATTGGAAAAGTGAGCTCAGCAAAACTGTGCAGGGCTGAAAGATAGATTATTAAACTTACATATTCTTATTTTCTTGGAAGCAGCCTGAAATCCTTTAAACTGCATATATTCACCTCTGACATGATGGTTTAGTACTGTAAATGACAGTCATTGTTTGATGTTGAATGATCATCAAACAGCAAAGTACAATATGATTTAGATGATCGTTTGTTCTTTTAACTGTTGCTGGTTTGAGTCACAAGCACCTTCATTTAGTAAAGATCAAAAGAGACTCCTCTGTAAAAGACAGAGCTTTGCATAATAAAAATGTGCACCTTGAATTTATTAAATTGTGTTCAACAATCACTGAAATTTTTACCATGAACACACTGCTTGTATAATATTGTTTATTTAAATTTATTTTTGTTTCTTTTCTATCCAGACCTGGAAATTACTCAAATTCCATACTTTCCAAACTGCGTAGGAACCATCAACGTAATAGTTTATTCATTGGTTATCTGTCTAGATTTATGCTCGTTATAAAACAGATACAGATGAAAAGGGAACGGTAAGATTTATTTAAATGCATCAAAATAACGATTTGAAAAGAAATTTGTTTTACCAGTCTTTGCGTCTCTTTACCAATAGTGAAGCTGTGGTTGAAGTTACTTCAAAACAGAAATACATATTATGACTTAAGTTTCTAAGCAATTTTGTGGATAAATCGCAGGACAGCGATGACAATAAGTTCCGAGTTTCAATGATTCTGTCTGTGACCGTGCGTGCAATCTGAACGTCATATACGAGCATATAACAGCTGTTTACGTGTTTAAACCACAAGCGGCATGTTAATTTAGAACGGCAAACTTTTACAGAAACAGTTTAAAATGTGAATTCCCCCGATCAACATTGATACAGATGGCATAACTGTGGAAATTAATTCAGGGGCAGAAAACGAGAAGGATTTTAACTGTGCTTTTGCGGGGTTGAGCCGATGGGGTGGAAAGTGCGAATTGGCTGGGACTGAATCTGCGCTGCGGTGCGGCTCTGGCTTGCTGAAGGCCTGATGCTGGAGGAAGGTGCTCGGTGCTCGACTGCCTTGTTGTCCATTTCTTTATGGCAGGAATGATAGAATGGGCAGGACTAGGAAAATACACGGAAGGAGATTGCGGATGTTTCGACCACAGTGACGAGAGTAGGCCTCGTCGTCTTGGCATGCGGGGACCCGTTTGTTTGGGCTGACACCCCCCCCAAGATGGATCGGCGGTGGTGTTAGGCAGTGTAATTGCTCCTAGTAAGGCCAGAGGATTGTGGCAAAGATTCCTTGAGGACGAAAGATTCTTCATCAGACACAAAAAGATTAATTTCGGACATGGTGGGAACTTAGGGCGGGTCAGATGCTGTAAAACTGTTGAGGAATATGGGTGAGTCGACTGTGTCTATATATATGCTTTCACTCATGTTGATTGGGTGGATATGTTGATTACAGATTGCTAACAGCTGGCTGAAATGACGTGATGATTAGTCAGATTATTTGAACGTTGCTCCTCCCGAATTTTGTTAATAAAACATCATTTAAATCAAAACCACAGCACAGACAGACGTGGAACGCACCTACAAATCACCACTTATTCATCCTCTACATCAGAAATTATGTTGCTTAGAAGGTTACACAGGGCAAATTCTCAAAATTTTATCAGTGTTAGGGGTGAGGTTAATTGGAACTGTTGTAAGAAAGGATTTTGAATTTTTTCAGTCATATGACCCACTCAACATGGACACGTACACTGGCGATGTGCCTGGTGTTGGTGTCTTCTTCGGAGAGTTGCATGCTCTTGGTGAATGCTGGAATGACAAGTTTCACCTTCCTTTCATAGAGGAGATCGGTAATGGTGAAGCCTCTGTCTGCAATTACTTCATCACCTGGAAGAAGGTATTCCAGGAACCCTGAATTTGCAGTTATGAATTTATCACAACACCAGGTTTTGAAACACCAAACCTTTCAGCAAGATCACCCTGCAATAAATGAAGATGCAGCTTCATCAGAGTCATCAGGAGCTGATCCCCAGTGTGTAGCTGGAAGCTGTTGGTGTATGTATTAGTAAGGTGCTCGGCAAATGACTGAATGAATGGTGGTTGTTTCTCAGCAGAGTTATTTACAATGGCACCGGCTCAACGCATTGTGTTCTCATATCAGATGTAGGTGGCTTCAGATTGAGATGTGATTTTGAAGTGCAGTTGTGGTCAGAGACGGATGGATCCTCCTATTGTGTTTCTGCATCACAGTTCAGGGGCATGTGGATGTGATCATCCTCACAGTTGATCACTGATGCTCATCGATGCATCTGTGGAAATTGTATAACCATAAACATATTTTTACATTAGTAATAATACATCATGAGAATTAATATATGATTGCACCCATACTTTAACAGAACACTGTGTGAGAGAGATGCATTAAAAACGAGACACAATCTCTAACTCTAGTGTTAATACTTAGCTCAATATCAATATGAGAGATGTAGCTAGCTGGCCTGCTATCATCTGCAATCTCTGTAATTTACAGGAATAATGTAGGCTACTGTAAGACTGTGATGTACCATAATACTACAGTAAATATGTACCATTGTACTATCTTAAATATGAAATATATAGGTGGCAATGGTAATAATGCAAAATTTGTTAAGTATTTTGTGAACTGCTCATTACTAATCTCAAATGTATTCATAGAACGGACTTCACAAATCTAATGTTAGGCTAACATGCACATGGCTAGCTAAGTTAGCTTAACTGAATCTGACAACCTGTTCAGCACCCGCCGTGACTTCTTTACTGGAACATCGCAGCCGAGCCATTTCTTGGGGTAAGGGTGTTCGTCAGTCGGCCTCCCGTCCATGAAACTGTACGAACACACATAAGGGCGCTTGGGTGGGCACTTCAAGTTTAGCGCCTTCAGCCATTGCCTCGTGCTCCTCAACTTAAGGTGGTGGGTGTAAATTGTAAAGTGCACCGCAACACTCTGACCACTTAATCTAGTCTATCGTTACAGCTATAGGATTACGGCTAGCGACTAGCTTAGGAAGTACAAAACGAACGCAATGGCGTCACCCTTGTTGTCGCGAAAATAAGGTTATATCACACGCGAGAGCTACACCCTGTCACTACAAAGCCAGAGTAATCGAGCAAGCGCTTCAACCAATGATGAACCAATGGTAAGCAAGCCCTATGAGCAAGACCAACCCACCTAATTATCATACATGACAAAGAAATGTAAGAATAAATATGAAAATAAAAAAATAAAAAAAAGTTGAAATAAATAAATGTTAAAATAAATAAATCTGGAAATAAATACATATTGGAGTAAATAAATATAAAAATAAATGAATGCATAAATAAGTAAATATAAAATAAATGGAAAAATAAATAAAAGAATAAATAAATAAAATTAGAAATAATTAAAACATAAAAGCAGTAAATAATAAATTAAGGGGAAAAAATGAATTTTATTAAAAATGAATCATATTTATTTTATCAAGTCGTTTATTCATTTATTTCTTTTCCTATTATCACATTTATTTACCTATTTACCTATTCATTAATTTATATATTCACTCATTCATTTATTTATTCATTTATTAATTTTTAATTTCTGTAGGTTTGGTCCTCCATACAGCCTGGTTAAATATAGGTGAACAAGAGCAACAAGAACAACAACTTCTTGATCACTGCTGGGTGAAATGCTCTGAGTGACCATGAAGCAACAAAAAACACAGATGCTGACTTTCAAAAAACACCTGCTTCTCGCTCCAGATACAGAAGTGAAACTAAATGTATCAGAAAACTGAAGTATAAATCGCAAACACTGTATTTATTTGACGGAGCAGCATTTGAAAGTTCTCCAAATGTTTTATATAAAATCAAATTTTCGGTACATGTGACAGCTCTAAAATTAGACCCCTAAGCATGATGAAGAGAAGGTTCCATCATATTCCTCACATCTTCTCATTTGTTAATTTCAGTCACACCCACAACAACATCTCTGACTCTGGCTGTGTATTTAAAGCAGCTGCGCTTCTGGTGTCTGCTCTATAACACAAGACCAACATTAAACCATGTTTGTTCCGGCTCTGCTCACCTGTGTTGTGCTGGGAGCATTCAGTGCTCAAGCTAAAGTGGTCACCAGCTTTAATGAGTGTAGTGAGTTTTTCTACAAAAACACTGAACCAGTAGGAATGAATCCGGCTGCCAAGAAAATCTGTCAGAAGCTGGAATTTGGAGGTCCTTATTATGTTTCACTGTACTCAGTTGTTCACAGAATCCCCCTCTACAGCGCCTACACATTGGACCCTGAATGCTCAAGCACTGCTGGAAGGACAGAAAACTGGCACGTCGAGCCGCAGGTAACCATGTGCTTCTCTCACTGTCTAACATAAGACTTTCATTAGCAGTTTAGACTGCACTCCATAGGGAACAGTGCAGTTCATTGAATTATTGGTCTCTTCATACTGTTTTGTTTGATGGATGGTACTTCATGGAACAAGCTGAAAGACCCAAATATAGAAAAGAAACTATACAAACAGTTTTTGTATGTTGTTGTAGGAGGCCTCTAAAGATTAAATAAATGGGTTTTTACATTTTTTACTTTTTAGTAAATTTAATGGAAAGTTGTAATATTGCAACATTGGGCCTGTGGGGTGGAAGAATTTCTGTGATTTTACTCACTGTCTGAACAAATGTAGAGAACATCTAAGAGTTCATTTGCAGGGTGTAATGCTTATGTGGCCCAATAACAATAGCATATATATCTATACACTAATAATCACACAATAATGAAACCAGACAAATCATATTTTTATGAAAACTTATTTTATTATAAAATATTATCAGATTGTATTTACAAAACCTGATCAAATGAATGAAAAGTTTGGTATTGTGGTATACATGTTCAGTTATGGTAGTTACATGTTGTTTATGGATGCTCCTTTATTCTGAAAACTGTACTCTTTGCTATTATCTGTCAGAGCTGTGATCATGTCCTCTGACACAAACCTTCGGAAGTACTCCAGTGGTGTATGGAAGGAGATGGCATCATTAGTGAAATCCTTACCAGAAAAATCATTTTCAAGACTAATAAAATCCTTTCTCAGCCAATGATACCTGTCATGGGGCATGGTCTGTGTTCTTGAACAGCTTGGTTTTGTTGGCATGGTGTCCATATAATCATCATATGGGCAGTCATAGAGTTTTTATTATTTATTTATTTATTTTAATTCACAGGTATCTCCACATTCATGTTCATCAATTGTATCAGAGTTCCATCTCAAAGTTACTGTTCCCATTTTGGATGGCATAAATGATATAATATGCATTGTAGATAAGATGGTCCTGTCTGGTAGCATTCTGAAATTAAAAAACTGATTATTTCCAGGTATATTAATCTCAATGAAAATCTATCTCAATCATACTTATACATTTCAAAGAATTAACCCATTCAACAGAATTAATACATTCCACAGAATTCACACAATACTGTCTGGCTAGCTTATTGTGCTCTATTTGTCATGCTAATAGAACTTATATCCCCCACATTCTAGAACATTATCACCTGGGCCTCATGCAGCAAGTAGTTATTTGGGCAAACAAGCAAAGCCCAGAAAAGAAAACAGGACCAGTTAAGTATATACTTTATAAATCATAAGATATGGGTAGTTTCAAATACTGCTACACAAATAGCCTATTTTCAAATTCTCAGAAAAAAAAGAAAGAAAAAAAACATTTATTTCTTCAGTCAACTTTAACTTATTTAATTAATTTAATTTAATAATCATTAAATTTTGATTGAAACTCAAAATGGTTTCAAAGAAGACATTTAAAATCAATTTTATGTTTTGTTACTGACAAAAAAAATGATCAAAAAAGTAAATTGGTAACACGTGAGAAGTACAATTCATCCATGTAATGTCCAAGGTGCACAGGCAAATTTTGCTACCCCTTTGACCCAGTGTTGTAAAATGACAACACTGACATAACAAGCTCAAAATGTAACATGATCAAAGCATTCAACAGTATTTAAAATCTGCATGATCTAGACATATTACTAATCACAGAAAAAAATATATATTTAAGGCATTTTACTTACTTGAATGTTGATTTATTTGGTCCAGTAAAAAAAAAAGGTGATGTGCTTTGAGGCAGGTTCGCAGGTTGTGTGAGTTTATGGCCAGGTAAACAGACCCAAATCTACCATTCAAAAGCATCGCAGGGTTAAACAATAGGACTTATTAGTTGTATAAATGGTGGTCTTAAAGAGAAAAAAACATGTACAGGTATATTTTAGTAGATCTTAAACTGATGTTGTAATATTACAACAGTGGGTCTTACAGGGATTATACAGTAAATGTACAATAAACAAATGTCAACTGAAAGACAAAGAAGCTAGAAAGAAAAGAAAAACAAAAGTCTTTTATCAAAGTGGTAAAACATCAAACTAACAATCTAACATAAAATTTTTTCTGTAGATTTCCCAACCTGAATCCCAAACTGATTATATGGTCCAGGAGAAGGACTCTGATGGAAACATGACGAAAAGATATCAAGCCATCAGCAGCGACTATAGAGACACCGGATATGATCGTGGACACCTGAACCCCAACACCTTCCACTGCAAAGAAGGCCATAAGGCAACGTTCACACTGACCAATGCTGCACCTATAGATGCAGGCTTTAACCGTATCCACTGGAAAAATTGGGAGAGCATGCTGAGAAGTTTCTTAAAGAGCAGGCTTGAGAGTGATGGTGGTTCTGCAACAGCCTTCATTGTTACAGGTACAGTACCTGATGCAAATCTACAGATACCGCAAAGGGAAATCTCTGAAGAGCCCGAAAGGGTGACGGTGCCCTCTCACATCTGGATGGCTGTCTGTTATAAACACCACAGTGATGACACAAAGTCTTTCTCCTTTGGCTATATAGGGGAAAACAAGCCAGAAGGTGGCATAAGCCTGATGAGAGTCTCAGACCTGAATGATGAGCTCAGCAGACTCTATAGTGAGCTGTCAATGACACATCAGTCAATTAACATTTTTGTTGGTGATTGTTTTGGTGAAAATGATAAATTAAATGAGGTTCAGGGTATGTTTGACAAATTAATTAATCTGCCAGTGAACCAAGGAGACCTAATGGCCACAGATGTGCAGAACATGTCTCGTACGAAAAGGGCCATCGGAAGTTCCCAGCACTCATACTTCACAGTCGGAGGGTACTCATGCAGGTATAATCACCCATGTGGCAAATACGGTGAGGACTACTATTGGTGCTGGATTGGTTATGGTTATTTTTTCGACAGCTGGGACTACTGCAGCCCTCCACTGTTGGAAAGTAAAGCTAAAAATGGGGAGTACTGCCAATCAAACTATGCCTGTAACAAATATGGTTCAGGATATAGGTGGTGCTACACATTGACTGGCAATCATGACATGTGCTGTACTTACGACAGCTGCTTCGCAGCTGTGAATGACAAGACCTGCTGGTCTGATCACCCCTGTGGCTACCATGGCTATAGTTACCTGTGGTGCTACATAGATGATGAAGCCAACTGGGATTACTGTTGCAAAGACTGTGGTCAGTAGGATTACAGTGTTTGTTACAATTAATACCAAAGTATTACTTTGCAAGGTTTTGTACTTGGAGCACTTACTAACCTAGAAAAAAAAAAAATTATTCCAACGAATTATAACAGAATTAAGACTTTTTGTTGAATGATCTAAGGATTCCCTTATAGCAACCTGTGTGTTGTTGTTTCAACAGAGCAGCCATACATTTGTGTTGTGTTTTACTTACTTTTATATTCATTCACTACATTTTGATTCATTTATCATGTAATCATTTAATCATATTTCATTTCAGGACTATTTTAGCCATTTATATGCTCATTTTATTGATTTGTTCATTGATTAGTCATTTATATTGTATTATTTTACTTTTTATTTTTCCATTGTTGTGTAATCTTATGATTTTGTGGTTTCAAGTGATATTTGTCTTCATGAGTAGGATATAAAAGAATATCTCCATTTCAAGGTCACAGGACAATGTTGTGAAGCAGTAATTTTCCATTGCTATTGCTTGTGGTATAATAACACTTGTTGGATTTGTGCTGGTCAGACAAAGTCTGAGTATTGGAACATACACAACTAAGATTATTCAATAAACTCTGCTTACACATGTAATGTATTGTCTGTTTCATTCATACTCATAGCCGGAGGGCGCCCTCATGCAGAAAGTCCACAAGTGAGACTCAGAGAAGTCAGTGGCTGCATCTGAAACCGCTTACTTCTTTATCATATAGTAGGGGAAAAGCAGTAGGCGAGCGAATAAGTGGCTGCGTTTGAAACCGAATACTTTATGTAAATCAACTTAAAGAGTTACCTACTCAAATTCTAAACCATATACATCTTAAAGATGCTTACTAAATGTTTATTTAACATTGACAGGAAAATTGTCAATAAGTATTGCAGATGAGCACATCACAACATGAAATAGACATCTGATCAGAATGATGTGTGCTATTATGTAAAATTCAACAAAAAAGGACAAATAAACCATTTTCCCCTTAATATTCTACATATATAACCACTTGAGAAATGTGTAAACATGTATCCAATTTTCCCATCTCATGATTTTCCTTTTATAGGCTTTGGCCTATGTATTAATTCTCTCTTTTGAACTCTTTTGGTATTATTGTTTCAGAGTTGCATACTAGGTTAACTAAAATCACATGGGTAGCATGTTTGGTATCGATGGACTCCAACTTTCGTTTCCTATTTGGTAATTTATGTTACATGTTGCTAACTCTGTGACACATTAGTATTATAAGAATCTAGAAGGTTCTTCTCTCATACATTCAATCCAATGTCTTATGCTAATATCCTGCTAGAAACACAAAGACTCATAAAAGTTCCATAGGAGGAACAACTCCTTATTAACTTCACACTGATCACAAGATCACGGCCCCCTTATTACTGAGAAAACGCTGATGTGAAGATGATGCTGTTCTGGAGGACTTCTGAAAACCCCCAAGCTGGTGCCAGGCTCCAGCCTTGAATTTCCATTCACCAAAGATCCTCTGAATCCAACTGGTTCTTTTTCATCAAGACAGCATCAGTAAAGATCAAAGGGAGCCTCCACAAATTGCATCAGGACAGTTTTAATTCAAATGGCAGAGACATGCAAGTATCAAACTAAGTCTCATTATTTGATACATTAAGTATCTGGAAATGAAAATCTCTTAGAATTAATAAACAATTAACACTGAGTGTTCTTTGGCCAAACAAGTTAATTGATTGTAATATTAATTTTATTACATTAAGTTAATTTTATTAACTGATCCAAATATTTATAATTAATTATAACTAGTTATGATTAATTATTCCTATTTCTTTTGAGCTACTTTGCTACAAAATGTAGTGAGCACATAAATATCAGTGGTAACTTGAATCTTGTCTGGATGTTACAGGGACAGATGATCACACGTGTGTTTATCCGGTGGATTAATGATGCCATCAAAAGCTTTGAGTGACAATACTACAGAAATTAATATAAAGTCTAATTAAATCTTAAGTTGTAGTTTATTTTAATTATTGTAATTTAAACAGAGTTATTACAGCACTTTTCTGATTCTTGATGTCCGTGCATTTGCTGCAGAGCTTTTGTGGAGCAGGACCTGCAAGACAAGGTGACGGCGGCATTTGTGAACAAAAAAAAAAAAAGGGAAAACCTGAAACAAAAATATAAAGTAAGATCACTTTGTTACTTGTAATACAAAAATCAGATAATTATCAGATTGTGCTGATAAAATTACTGCTTTTGTATTATGATTTTGTTTTTTTGTAGGATGTGAAATGTCCTCAGACTGCTGTGAGCACTGAGGATGGAGAGACACAGCAGATCCTGGAAATGGTGTAGAGCCATGGATGAGACCCTCCATCACTCCTCCTGCCCTTACTGCCTCATCTGGACTGGATGTTGCTGTGGTCTCTTCATCCTCAGTGAGTCCAGAGCCAGCAAGAGCATCTAGACAAAGACCAAAGGACATTGAGGATGTGATTTTGGTCAGGTTGGTTCTGCTGGTTTCAGTTCATACAATGGAGCTTCAAAAGCATCATCAAATAATGTCATGAAGCTTCTGGAAGTCAGGCTCCACTGACTGATACTGTATGAACTGAAACTAGCAGGGCAAACTTGACAAATCACCTTTTGTGTTCAGAAAAAAAAAAAAAAAATGAACACAGGGATTGAACAGCGTGAAGGTGCGTAAATAATGACTGAATTTATATGTTTGTGTGAACTAACCCTTTATGCCCCCAAATAGAAATTGTATGAAAGCATTTATATTATAGTACCTTGAAAAAGTAAACTTTAAGAAATAAGCAGCTTTAATTAGCATTTGTGCCTAAGACACTAACAAAAAATGATTTACAAATATCACATTTACATTTGTACATTTGGCAGATGCTTTTATCCAAAGTGACTTACAGTGCTCTTATTACAGGGATGATCCCGCTGGAGTAACTGGACTGGTGGAGACGCTGCAGAGATCGAACCAGCAACCTTCTGCTGACCAGCTCAGTGGTTTAGACCACCACACCACACAAGTAATGAAGCTACAACAAAAATTTGCATGTAATTGTAAAAATATGAAATTAAATATGGCAAGAAACAGAATGCTGACATGAATGAATTGTAAAATGTTTTAATCTGTTTATTTAGTCATGCTGATGGAGAGCACTCGAATGTTTGGAGCAGACACAGCGGCAGCCAGATTGTCCCACACATCTTCTCCCACTCTTGAGGGGTTCAGGGGTCCATCATCATCATCATGATCTTCCTCATCCTCTGGATCAATGCTGTCCCCATTGAGAAGAGCAGCAGTGAGGGACATGATGGATGAAGGTGTTCATCAGAATAAAGCTGCAGAATGGGCACAGCTGTGTGAGATGGCAGCAGGACTGCAAATACGTGATTGTTAGATCAATAAGTTTGAATAAAGCTTTGTTTCGTGTGTTGTTGACTTGTATATGCATTTATTTATTGTCATTATTACTTTTATTAATTCTTTTACTTTTTTTATTAATTATGTTATTATTAGTAAATTTATATATTTTATTACTTCATGCATTAATTTATTGCTGGACTGTAAATGTAGATGTATTCACATCAGCTGTATTTGTCTAGTGTGTATTCATGCATAGCTATGTCATATGACAAAACTACATTTTGCTGGTTTTCCAAAGAAGTAAAATGAAAAGTAATATAATTAAGTTTTGGTCAGCATTTATCATTATTATTGTGTATAAGTGTTGGGGTGGGCTAGCAAAGCAATTCATTCTGGGGTAATCTTAATTTTTAAGTAGTTTATACTTATATTATTTTGAGTATAAAATCAACGGTCTTCTCCAAAGGCGAGATCTTCGAGCAGCTGTCTGAAGTCTTCTTTGTGCAGACATTGCAAACTCTGAGGAAAACTGCATTAGGTACCCAGCCGGCACATGACCGACCTTCAACGTTGAAATGTGGTTGAAATAAGGTCAGTTGTTGTTTCAACGGTGAAACAACGTTGATACAACATTGAATGCTAAACGGTTGAAGCCCAGTCAACACATGACTGAAATTCAACGTTGAAATATGGTTGAAGTAATGTCAGTTGATGTTTCAACAGTGAAACAATTATTAAATGTAAAATGGTTGAAATAGGTTAAGAAAATCACTTATAAATCAATGCTGAAATAAGCTCAGACTATACCTTAAAAAAACAAGTGTTTAACCATATTATATAATAATAATAATAATAATAGTAATAGGGTTGTGGAGTTACTGGTGCTGTGAGGTGTTAGTGCACCTGTCGCTCATATCTTTATTTTTATTGCTGGACCTATAATTACATACAAGATCAGGGAAAATACCATGGTTGTATCTTTAACATTGAACAATAATAATGACAAAAAAAACAAAACAAAAAAACAAATATGGGTTTGCATACATAATAGTTTGAGATTATATACACAGACATAAAACATGATGACAAGGTTAAATATTTTGAATACATCATAATGCATAAAAGTATTTTATTTATTTATTTATAAGCCTGAGGGAGGAAACTAGAGCTAATTCAACAAGAAAAAAGGAAAACAAAGGAGATTTATGCCACTTTTGCTTGTGGATGAACGTGCGTGCTATGATACAACACTCTCGTGCGCGTTTCGGACAACTGACGGAAATCACTTGGCCACGTCTTTTTAAACCTTGCCAATTTGAACATCCAAGTGATTTAACCATTCAGTAGTAACGTAGTATTTGGGAGCTCTTTGGGAGATGTTTCTTTGCGCTAAACCAACAAACAACGCACACACAAGCCGCCCGTATAGAGCTCGCGCATTCCGAATTGAATTGAGTTGTTTTACCTTAAACACACAATTGTCAAAATGTCCTTCTTAGTGAGTATTCACATAAACACAGTCGGTTATGTCTGTGAATTTAGTTTAATAGTATGCATCATCGCATGTTTAGCTATTATCGAATCGTAAAGCCAAAAATACACGCTGCTGTCAGGATGAGCAAGTGACAGATGCTTGGCAAGGTTTGATGGTTCTTCATCATTTTTATAAGCAAAGGAATTCCAAATATGCGTCTTCTTCTCTCAGTATTAATTATTTTTTGGCTTGTTGAGTGTGATTCAACTGCTTTATCCATTTTGTTCCGTTATGTTGTCACATTTGCCGGTTTCGTTTGGGTAGCACACTGCCACCTAGCGGTGAACTTCGGAACAGCAGCATATACCGAAATGAGCAAAATCATAATATCGTATTGTTTGAAATAAAATATATACCGGTATTTTCCCAGTACCGGCATACCGCGCATCCCTAACCCCTAGTTAATACCTAATGTATTAATATCTAATACATTAATGGGCTCATTAATGTGCAAAATCACAAGAGTTGCATTTATTTTCAATAAAAAGAGGATGACAAGCGATCATTCGCGGGTTCTCTAACTGCAAAGCAAAAAGTGATGCTCGATATTGTGGAAGTTCGGACTGGTGCATGTTTACATGAACAAACATGCTTCTTACGTGACTCGGAGTAGAAAATAATTCAACCTTACGTCTTTTTGCAGCTGCAATTTCTGCATCAATTATACTACTGACCTAAGTATATTACCAACTAAGGCGGGTGCACAACTGCGATTTTGGCCATGATTTGGTCGTCTGAGACAAATTTTATGAATCCTTAAAGATTCCTATAATCCTTGGCCTAGGCTAAAATCTGTAGTCTTAATTGCTAGTTTGACATGGTCATCGACAGCCAATTAATGACTGTTGCAATCAAATTTTACCTCTAACTAAATTGTCAAAAGATTTGGCACACAGTCCTGCAGTGTGACTTCTACGATGACCGTCAAATTGTCTTTGTTTTTCAAGACAATCCGTGATCAAAATCAACGCTAGAGATTTCTTTGTTAGCCACCATTTCAGTCCCACGTGTAATGCAGCTGACTGTCACCGAACGTGTATAGGCTGATCCCTTTAAATCACTTACAAGTGTTTTTTTCTCTTGAGAAATTTCAGATTTACAATTTTACAAAGTGTACTACCGAATTTGAGATTTTTTACCGAGGTGCTTGGATTAGCTGCAGCTGTCTGAAGAGGCCGCTTCTTTCCTGTCCATCGCTCTTTCATTCGCTGGATTTCATTGTTGGCCACAAGCGGCTGCCTTTCCTTCTTAAACTTATTTCTCAGCAATTCAAGCAGGGAATCCTGTGAAAAAAAGTGGGGAAAGACATTGTAGTTTTAATGACATTTACTTTCATGCTAACAGAGTCAGTCACATTGCAGAACCTTTGCAGCAAGTTTATGTTGTTGTATATACTTTTTGACCATCTACATGTTGGGTACATGCATACTTGCAGAATTTGACTTATAGATGTTAAAACGCACAGCACTCTTCCTAATAAAATGTTTTAGTGCCATGGAATAAAATACTAAATGGGCCCTAACTTTGTTAGAAAGTGTATCCTTGATAAAACAAAAACTGGTACTGTTGTGTATTGCATTTCAAGCGTTGTACATTTTGTCCTTACGACGCCCCGTACTGATGCTCTTGTTTTATGATGCATGCTTAGTATGCACTGAACGTCATCTATATACCAGTGCACAGACAGTAAAATTGTATTGTACAAGGTTCGTGTCAGTGTCGTTGTTTAATGCAGTACATGTTCATCTAATGGAGATGTAACAGGTAGCTCCCATAATTCATTTGTAATTATCATTATTCATTTGTAAATCTGTTATGTGACTTGCAAATATGAATTCATTTTTAATAAACAATTTAGCATGGAAACAACTAATGCAAATGAAAACTTACATATCCTGACCCAATACTTTCCCTAAGGAATGGGTGATCCGTTATCACGATCGACAGAAGTTCAGTGTACTGAAGATGAATTGGGTAGCTAACAGGAAAATCAGAAGGAGAAAATCATATTGGTGTTAGTAACTATACCAGCCAGAGCAACTACACACTGAAAATTCTAAGGGTAGCAGCACATAATAGTCGTAGTAATATACCAAGCTGCCGTCATCAGTTTGCTCAGCAAACGCTGTCTTTTTTTTTAAGGAGGGAGTACTGGAAGCTACATTCACACAGGCATAATTTTGTCTGCAAAATTCATTATGCCTAAATGGAGATATCCATTCGTCATTGAGGATTTCTTAAAAATACTGTCTAAAACTCTTGTCTTGTTCTCGTGAACTCAATCCTGTGTCTCATCTCGTGAGCTAACTGTCTCACCACACCCCTAACCCTCTTAGTTGTGCACTTCTAGGAAGAATCGTGTATGGATATATTGTATTGGCTGCAGTGCCATGAGCATTAATCAAGCTAGTAAGGTACAAATAGTAGCAACTTACATTGTTTTCTTACTGAGGTGGTCTAAATGAGTCTGAATCAATAGTTTTGTTTTACTTGCACTCTTTGGATCAGAATCTCTTCTGTCTATGGCAATTCTCAGCATTGTTGAAGTCAGTAAAGAGATATCCGGACTGGACTGTGCTTGACTAGAGTGATAACCGCTTCTTGGAGGGTGCTCTCTGCAGAGATAAAATAGAAGGAAGAAAAGGGAAACTCAACAGAGACTTGACAATCAAAAAGTAGAATAAAAATAAAACTAGCAGTTAGCAAAACACTGGTGAACAACAATGAAACAGTGGACACAGTGCTGTGTTTTGATGTAATGGGATACCGTTCTGATTACCTGCTCGTAGGTGTGCTTTTAAGTTTCTCCAACTGGGCCAGAAACAGACCCTGCTTGCGAATGACCAGTATGAGCCTCTCAGACATCCTCTCTGAGATAACAGCAAGAGTGGCTCCATCTATCTCATGTTCTGGGAATTAATTACATTGAATTATAGATTTAATTATGACAGGTTTGTACTGGGTTGATAATGAAGATTAAAAATCAAATACAAATTAGTTTTAATTTGATTTTTGATACAGTTCATGCTTCCCCGAATGAGGAGATTAAATTGCATTTGAGCATTTTATTTATCATTTGAGCAGCTGTTTTGAAACTTTGATTTATTATTTGATCTTTTTAAGCATCTGAATTTTCATTTTAATTTTGTTAGGAAAAAACTTCCATAATTGGCTGTTGCGTCACTCACGTTTGTGCACATGATATTGCGGGGCAGAGCTATGAACTACACAAAAGCTTACTTATTTTGTCTGTCAGCTCCTAGTTGTGTTAGTCGAGTCAAATATGTGTTATTTGTGACGATAAGATGAAGAGTGTGTTATTCGGTCCGCTTGTGAACTCCGAACTTCTGTTTATTTCATTTAAGACTTCTCATGCGACATCGATGCACTGTATGCTGATCAACCTTTTGGTGCTGTTTGTCCCAGGTATGTGTTTCATTTGGTTTTGTCGAGTTCTGTGTTAAAATAATATTAGTTAAGTGTTAGCCATTAGGACACGTGCTCTATCCTCTCGCATGTGCTGTCCTGTGTAACTGCGCCATTTTAGGGCAGCGTTCTTCTCTCATTTCATTTATACAAAATATGTAAAATTATTGTTACTTGAGTTTATAGTTTCTCTGTATTAATGTGAATTGTCTGTATTAGTGTTTTATATTTTATTTTCTTTATTGTACGTTTTATTTAGAATTTTTTGAGAAAATGTGTCATATCTCGTCCTGCTGACTTCTCATGCGACATCGATGTACTGCATTCTGATGCATTCTTTTGGTGCTGTTTATACCAGATTTGTCTTGTCCCAGCCAGGACCAGTAAAGTAACTTTGAGTGTCCATCCACCTGATCTCAGTCTGAATTATTCCATTCAACACACACAGTCACATATATTAAGTATACTTGGAATAGTTCCACTTTAGCACAAACAAGTATATTTAATACAACTCAAGTTGAATTTGCACTGCTTTTGGACAACTAAAATGCATTTAGTACAAAATAGGGCTGTTTAACGATAATCGTGATTATCGTGTACAAAATAAGAGTCTGTGTTTACGTAGTATATGTGTGTTTGTTCTGTGTATAAGTATTATGTATATATAAATACACACACATACATGTATATATTTAAGAAATGTATGCATGTATGTATAAATATATAAATATATTTATATTTTTATATAGTTAAATTATAAATATTTTTATAGAAATATAAGATATTTTTCTTAATTATATACATTTATGTGTGTGTATTTATATATACATATAATTAAGGTTTATTGTTGTTTTGTTCTGGTGCTAAAGTGTGTTCTTAAGGTTTTTTGGTTCATATTCATTTTGATAATTTTCTGTTTGTAATTTTTTATAGTAGATTTAGTTTTTTCAGAGTGACTGTTAGTCTGTTTTATATTTAATAACATTTCAGTTTGTGTTGTAGTTCATCAGGCAGTGCTTATTGAATTGAATGTATTGTTTGTGTTTAAGACGGCACCAGACTGGAGGAGCAAAGCTACGGTCCAGAAATACTTGCTGATGCAGACGGCCTGGGCTGGAGGAGCCGGTGCTGGAGAGGGTTGCCATACAGCAAACACTGTTTTTCATCAGAGAGGAAGTTAGCAAGGCAGCTAAGCCACGCGAAGCCAGAGATTTAGTGGCTCAAGCGAGTGGACCCAGACGTCTATGGCAATGAGAGGCTGACGCCCATCTTCATGCTCTTCACATACCAGACGGGAGTTTTGTTTACATGGTTTTTATTGTTGTGTTTTAGAGTTCTTAGTTTATTGCTGTTTTTTGTTATGCATGTATGAATTTGACTATATTGGTCTTGCATAACTAGAACAGCCATAGACATTTTGTATAGTCATTATTAACTGTTTGTGTGATTGCCACATTGGTTCTGCTTCATAGGAAAGGAGAGCAGAGGCCGTTACATGATAGGATGAGAGGTGCCACATGTGATTAAGTTAGCCGTTACACTTTCTCCAATGGTAAGAGATACAGACCCTCTTATCTCCCTATAATATACAATCTCTGGATGCATCGAATGCAGACTTGAGAGAATCGGACCATTAGAAAACCCAGAAGACACTGCGGGCGGTCGATGTACGGAAGCCTGTAAGCTTTAAACTTCTCATTCTCACTTAAGATATTCCCACTGCAAATACGTGTCGGCTCATGAAAGTAAACCTTGGTCTGTTTGGTTTGCAAAATTTTAATAAAGTGATGATAAACTGACAAAAGCCTGCAGTATTTTTATTGGCATATAACGAGTTTTCGCTGAAGGATGTGTCAAGAAACACGTTAAATCATGCAACACTTGACAGAGTGCTAATGTTTGCGATTAGCGCCACGAAACAGGAAGTTGTTGTAACTCTGGCATACAATGTCCGATCTGCTCCAAACTTCAAATGTTTGATAATAGTCCTGGCCTGAAGACATCTACAGGTGCATCTCAATAAATTAGATTGTCGTGGAAAAGTTAATTTATTTCAGTAATTCAACTCAAATTGTGGAACTCGTGTATTAAATAAACTCAGTGCACACAGACTGAAGTACTTTAAGTCTTTGGTTCTTTTAATTGTGATGATTTTGGCTCACATTTAACAAAAACCCACCAATTCACTATGTCAATAAATTAGAATACCTCATAAGATCAATAAAAAAAATGATATTTTAAACCAAAATGTCAGGCTTCTGAAAAGTATTTTCATTTCTATGCACTCAATACTTGGTTGGGGCTCCTTTGCATGAATTACTGCATCAATGCGGCGTGGCATGGAGGCGATCAGCCTGTGGCACTGCTCAGGTGTAATGAAGCCCAGGTTGCTTTGATAGCAGCCTTCAGGTCATCTGCATTGTTGGGTCTGGTGTCTCTCATCTTCCTTTTGACAAAACCCTTAGATTCTCTATGGGGTTCAGGTCAGGCGAGTTTGCTGGCCAATCAAGCACAGTAACACCATGGTCATTGAACCAGCTTTTGGTACCTTTGGCAGTGTGGGCAGGTGCCAAATCCTGCTGGAAAAGAAAATCAGCATCTCCATAAAGCTTGTCAGCAGAAGGAAGCATGAAGTACTCTAAAATGTCCTGGTAGATGGCTGCGCTGACTCTGGACTTAAGAAAACACAGTGGACCAACACCAGCAGATGACATGGCAGCTCAAATCATCACTGACTTGTGGAAACTTCACACTGGACTTCAAGCAACATGGTTTCTGTGTCTCTCCACTCTTCCTCCAGACTCTGGGACCTTGATTTCCAAATGAAATGCAAAATTTACTTTCATCTGAAAAGAGGACTTTGGACCACTGAGCAACAGTCCAGTTCTTCTT
The DNA here is from genome assembly GCF_019924925.1 of Ctenopharyngodon idella. Taxonomy (NCBI): domain Eukaryota; kingdom Metazoa; phylum Chordata; class Actinopteri; order Cypriniformes; family Xenocyprididae; genus Ctenopharyngodon; species Ctenopharyngodon idella. Next base: position 53,952,195 of record NC_067222.1, read on the forward strand.
CTCGTTAGCCCAGGTAAGACGCTTCTGACGTTGTCTTTGGTTCAGAAGTGGCTTGGTACGTGGAATGTGACAGTTGTAGCCCGTTTCCTGAAGATGTCTGTGTGTGGTGGCTCTTGATGCACTGACTCCAGCTTCAGTCCACTCCTTTTGAAGCTCTCCTAAGTTCTTAAATCGGCTTCGCCTGACAATCTTCTCAAGCCTGCGGTCATTCCTTTCACTAGTACAACTTTTCCTACCACACTTTTTCCTTCCAGTCAACTTTCCATGAATATGCTTTGGCACAGCACTGCGAACAGCTCTTTCAGCAGTGACCCTCTGTGACTTACCCTCATTGTAGAGGGTCTTGATGATCTTCTTCTGGACAACTGTCAAGTCAGCAGACTTCCCCATGACTGCTGTTGGGATTACTGACCTAAACCCAGTATTTAGACCCTGAGAATGGTCATTTAATGGAATTTGAAATTAAATATTCTAATAATTTGAGATGCTGATTTTTTTATTTTGATAAGCAGCAAGCAGTAATCATCAAAATGAAAACAAATTACTTTGTCTAATAAAATATATAGAATAGAATATATTTAAGTTTTACTTTTTGAATTAAATTACAGAGAAAAAAAAAAACTTTCATGATATATTAATTTATTGAGATGCACCTGTAAATGGCATGTTTTACAGAATATTGAGTAGTTACTAAATCAAGATTAAGAAAAAATCAATTTGTTCCATTATTTTTTGTTAGTACCAGCCACAAATATCCATGTTTTTTCTCCTATTTTTAGTATGGCACAAATTTTGTATCGGATAGGCATTTTGTCCACACGGATCCGGCGTTTTCAGAAGGTGAAACTACTATTTTTTGAAACCGGGTTCCAGAGTGGATAAATCTGAAAACGCCATCTTTGCGTTTCCGTGTGTACAGCCTATCCGTATATTTTGAGAAATGATGATGTCATCACCCCACGTGTCAACCCTAGTCAGACGCCGCTAACGGCATGTAGGAAACTTTTTCCTCGTCAAAGCAGAGACCAGGAGACGTTGGGATATCTTTCAAGCAGAAGTTACTCTTTATTGAGTATAGTCATCCAAGTCCAACTAAGGCAGGGTACATTGTAGTTTATATACATTCAAGGGGGAGGGATACATAGAGTAGAGGTGGAGACAATCTAAACAAAGCATGCAAATGCAGTGCAGGAATCAGCCCATTCCCTACATTTCCCAGCCATGATCTAATCAGCATAACGGTGTCATTCAAATGCATAGGTGCTAATCCACTCAGTCTGACAGTATTGCCCATACCTTTACATTATCATAGAGACAAAGGCACCGCTGTATCTTGAGCTTTGTCCTGCCTATGGTTAGGAAGTGCATGAAGACAAAAGGTTAATGTTACAGACACCTGGGCTGCCTGCCTTGATCTCCTTAAATTGTCATTATCTTTACCTCAAAATGTTAAATACAATATACTTTACCTTAGTATTTCATGTGAGGTTATGTCAGGATGTAGGATCAGCAGATCTTAAACAGATTCTTAAATTTGTAATCCCACAGTCCCCCCTTTGAGAGTTCTAATAACTCTCACATAATACAAATTTAAACCTTCTTAAATCCCTTCTATAACCTATGTTTGTTAACAGAAGTCCCATCTGTTCTTCCAGATCTTCCAGTCATGTAACTTGTAACAGATACAGGCACATACATCTTATTCTATGTTGCGTCCAACATTTACATAAGAGTTGTTCTTTAACTTGAGTATACTGTTGACACACATATACAACACAGGGTGGTAATATGTTGTATAAACTACATGATGACACAGAAAACCATGTAGCATAAGCGTGGAAGTCCTAAAAGTCCATGGCGCCTGAATAGCTGTGGAGTCTGTTCCCTGTAGAGTCCATTTCCAACGCATTTCCATGTCTGTTCCAAGTTGCTCAGATATTGTCATGAAGGTTGTACATGGATATCCGAGGTGATGCTTTACACCAGGTGCTGCTTATGAGCCGTCATGGCATATACACATACCTGCAACACAAGAAAACAAAGAAACAGCAGACCAGCAGTATTCATGCAAAGACTTTAGTACGTTAGACCTCTGATGATCGTATAGTTTTTTCTGTCTAACTCTGATCATCATAAACTTCTAGTGATTGTATAGTGGTTTTGTTCTTCTTTTTCTTAACCTAGTCTTAATCAATTTGACACCTATAGACCAGTAAGGTGGGGATAAACTGAGAAGGGGAAACCTATGAGGAAGTCTTCACCACAGGGTTGGCCCCCGAGGCCTTATGCACTTCGGTTCTTCCCTGGGCTCCTCACTGGTCTGCGTGTCCTATTCTCTCCCTGTAGTTAATTTGCAAACTTTACTGTGCTACATCTCCATCTTCCAATAAAACATCAGTCATAGCAGACATCATAACCCATAGAGGATGGATAAGTGAACGGTGTGGCACAAAACAGCGACAACAACAATAGCAGACTCTAGATGCTTGTGTTCGTGCTGCAGAAGCTACTGAGCCCAAATAAAGCATTATTTCTAATCTTTACTATAGTTTGTATACAGCGCGCAAGGTTTATGCTCATGCTCCAAATCTTATTTGCTGCTTTAAGTGCATCTCTGTGGTAGAATTACAGCGCCACATACTGGTCTGGCATGTATATACATCGTTTTGATTCATTTCAGAGGTTTCGCGTGGACGCAGATATTTCTTGAGATGAGGGGGAAAAAAAAGATTGGATAGGGTAAGCTCCAGCTTCGTGTGGACATAGCCTTAGTTTCCCGACTAACAAAAACTACCCGACAACTGACTGTCGGCTTGGCGTGTTCCTGGCTTAAGGCTTTTCTCCAGTGTGAATTCTCATGTCGTCTTTAAGGCTTTCTTTTCGACTGAAACTCTTTCCACACTGTTGACAGGCATAATGTTTCTCTCCAGTGTGAATTCTCATGTGGATTTCAAGTCTTCCTTTTCTGTTGAAACTCTTTCCTCACTCTTGACAGGTGTAAGGCTTTTCTCCAGTGTGAATAGTCGTGTGGACTGTAAGGTTTCCTTTGTCACTGAAACTCTTTCCACATTGTCGGCAGATATATGGCTTTTCTCCAGTGTGAATTCTCATGTGGACTTTAAGGCTTTCATCACGTGTGAAACTCTTTCCACACTGTTGTCAGGTGAAAGGTTTCTCTCCAGTGTGAATTCTCATGTGGACTTTAAGGCTTCTTTTATGACTGAAACTCTTTCCACATTGTCGGCAAATATATGGCTTTTCTCCAGTGTGAATTCTCATGTGGACTTTAAGGCTTTCTTCACGTGTGAAACTCTTTCCACATTGTTGGCAGGTGTAAGGCTTCTCACCAGTGTGAATGCTCATGTGGACTGTAAGGCTTCTTTTATGACTGAAACTCTTTCCACATTGTTGGCAGATATATGGCTTTTCTCCAGTGTGAATTCTCATGTGGACTTTAAGGCTTTCTTCACGTGTGAAACTCTTTCCACATTGTTGGCAGGTGAAAGGTTTCTCTCCAGTGTGAGTTCTCATGTGGACTATAAGGTTTCTTTTATGACTGAAACTCTCTCCACATTGTCGGCAGATATATGGCTTTTCTCCAGTGTGAACTCTCATGTGGACTTTAAGGCTTTCTTCACGTGTGAAACTCTTTCCACATTGTTGGCAGGTGAAAGGTTTCTCTCGAGTGTGAATTCTCATGTGGCCTATAAGGCTTATTTTATGATTAAAACTCTGTCCACATTGTTGGCAGGTGTAAGGCTTCTCTCCTGTGTGAATTCTCATGTGGACTTTAAGGCTTCCTTTATGTGTGAAACTCTGTCCACATTGTTGGCAGGTGAAGGGTTTCTCTCCAGTGTGAATTCTCATGTGGTATTTAAAGGTTTCTTTATGTCTGAAATTCTTTCCACACTGTTGGCAGGTGTAAGGCTTTTCTCCCGTATGAATTCTCATGTGGACTTTAAGGGTTTCTTCACATGTGAAACTCTTTCCACACTTGGCAGGTGAAATAACTTTTATTTCCAGTCTTTTGAGCTCTTTTTTGTGAGGAAGCCCGTGTCGCTCTTTCCCCAGTCATGAAATGATGTTTATAATAATGTTCTTCCTCTTCTTGCCTTTCATTAAGTTCAAGACTCGCCTCTCTCAGTGCCATTAGGTCTAGGGCAAAAATAGACATAAAACAATTTAGACATTTAAAGCATCAAAACCAACAACATGTTTGTATCCTATGGATCAGGGATGGGCAGCTTTGGTACTGGAGGACCACTCTTTTGCAGAGTTAAGTTTCATCCCTAATCAAATACACCTGCCTGTAATTTTCAAGCATTCCTGAAGACTTGATTTGTACTTGATTTATTCCTGAAGAGGCTGATTTATAAAATGTAACAACGCGTCAGTTCTACCCAGACCGCAAGCGCTGTGATTGGTCTGTTAAAATCCCTCCCTTGGGTCAAAAAATTGGTGCAGAGCAATCGGAGAAGAGCGAGTGTGTGGCAAGGGGTGCGTGGTTCAGCGAGGTCTGCAGCGGGAAAGAGAGGCAGGAGACAAGCGGTGCGTAAGTAGGTCAAGTGCAAATGATAAACACCTGTGTCTCGTTGCAGTAATTGACATGGGAAGACCAGATAAAGCCACCAGGAAAAAGGAAGTGGCTGAGAGAGAGACTGACTGGACACTCGTGGAGACTGGAATTTGATTACTGTGTTGACAGCTTTATGTTGATTAAGTTTTGAGAGTGCAGAGAGCACAACTTTTATTTGTTTGTACCATATAAGAACTGAATAAACCACGAGTTCCAGTCACGCTGACCCTGTAATCTTCCTTCCACACTTTTGAACCATGTAACAGAGTGTTTTCAACTTCCATAGGAATGAAAAAACATTGTTTCAGGGGACACATGCAGTCAAACTGCAACAAAAGTCATTACCTATTTGCTGCTTCTCTGACAACGTACATGACAAGGTGCTTCTTCTTTGGCTTTTGCCTTGATACTCAAGACCGTGGACACTACGTGGACTTTGCATGCACGTCGACACAGACAACGACACTGAAGTATAAATTAAAAACTGATGCATAGACTAGGGATGGGCATTTTTCAAAAATTATGTATTCGAATATATGTGCTCGTAAAAAACTAATATTCGTTCATTTAAATGACGTTAAACGAGAAAGATGTTATTTTTTTATATTCATCAAGATTTTGTAACCATTTCTGGACAAGCTTACGATTAGGCAATATACACAACAAGCTTACATTATATCTTAAGGTTTTCTTTTAGTTCAAAGCATTAAACAATATGTGCAAACAAAACATATTGTTACATGTGCCCTGGGTCTGTGTTCTATTATCATCATATGGACTCCATTTCCCACAATCCCCCACCTAGGAACCAATCATGCACTCGCACCTGTTTCCCATCAGTGACACTTTATAAGCTGCACTCACACACACTCATTGCTAAATTATAGCTGTGTCTCATTTAATTTAATTTCGAAGGCTGCATCCTCAAGAGGACGAATTCTGTGAAGGATGCGGTATATGGAGTGTCCTTAGCCAGAATTAAACGAGACGTCTTTTGTAGGACACACAGGCAGGAAAGGAAACAGGAAGTATATTGTTGCTATGCCAACGCGTTCACGGCAGCCTCGTTGCGCTCTCAGCCAATGAATGAAAATTATTAATAAATTTGTATGTAATTTGAAAAGAAAATGTATTTACTTTTTTTTTTTTTGTTAATGCTTGATGAGCTGGCTTATGTACAACAGATATCCGTTACAGAGACAAAAGAGGATATTAGGAAGAACAAAGTTTAAAACAAAAACAAACTTGAAACTACTTACATCTAAACACATCTTCGCTTGTATGTACATTTGCCGACGCCGCCATTTATTTTTTATTTTTTTCAAATAAATGACGGTTGTTAACAGAGACACAAAGAATTGTGGGCTATCTGCAGCAGCGAAGGATACACCTCATGCATCCTCCGAATTCCTGTGAAAGGACGCATTCAAAGGTCGCGTTCGGAGAGTCCTACTTACTTTTCTGAAACGATACAGCCTCAATGACGTATGCAACCTTTGAATGCGACCTCTGGAGGACGCAGCCTTCGAAATGAGACACAGCTATTGTTTAGCCTTGTATCCGACCTTGTCTCAATGTTCCTTGATCCTTGCCTGTGTTTTTGACCCTGGACCGTTTCCTTGTTGATGATCGTTTGCTGCCTGCCTAGACCTTTGCCTGTGATTGGATTACTCTTTTGCCTTGCCTTCTTGTATCTGTTTGCTGGTGTTTGACCCTCTGCCTGTACGACTACGCTCATCCTATTAATAAAGCCTGCATGTGGATCTCCAACTCCGTTGTCCCGTCCCATACGTTACACATATAAAGAACAAAAGCATTTAAGTTCAAGCAGCGCGAACGGGAAAAACACTAATAAAGCTCCAGTTATCGTACGAAACGTAATATACATAATACACTCGAGTCAGTATATGATTATATGTCTATATTGTTTCACATGTTCATGTTGAGAAAAAACTATAATATCCACATGCTCGGGTGAGAAAACAAGCTGCACTGACAGACGTTGCAGAGACACAAAGATAACGATAATACATGACAGTGTGTTAAGCTAAGTTTCTAACAGCAGCACTTTGTATTTTCTGTAAATATATCTCCCTCGATGAAACTTAAAGGAAGCATATGTCTCAAAATCATTTTGCTATCACATAAGTTATCTTCTCTGCTCACTTGGGTTACAGCTGCGCTTACCTGTCGTGAATGCTGTGATGGACAGCTGTCTTTCCTCAACATTTTGTGAATATCAAATAAAATAAACCTTTTAAACAGTAAAATTCGAATAGTCTTTTTATTTTTTTCGAATATTAATTACAGATCGAATATTCAAATATTGGACTATTTGTGCACACCCCTATCATAGACTACTGCGCAGAGTCTCGGGTGTAGGTGTGACAGAGAAATAAAAATCAGCCTTTATTGTTACATTTTGGGGTTGGGTTATTTTTTTACAGGTTTGTTTGATCAAGGATGGAGCTAAACTCTGCAGAATAGTGTCCCTCCAGGACCAGAGTTGCCCATCTATAGATCTTATACACCAGTGGTTTTCAAACCTGGTCCAAAGGGACCCACCACTGCACACTTTGTACGTATCCTTTATTTTTCACATCTGGTTAAGATCGTCAGCTTGTTAGAAAAGAGCTGACATTGATGGAGGAATTTGCAAACTACAATTCCTGTTCATCAATAAGGTAAGAACCGGACCCGATATAAACCTAAATATACTCGAATGATTTAAATTAATTGAAAAGTGTTTTACTATTCAATAAGTAATAGAAGATATTTGTTGTTGTAATGTCAGACATAGCACACACAATAGTAGTAGCCATTCTGTACTCCGGCACAGTTAGCGATCTCACTGCCTCTTCAGGCGGGCCAGGGCACGATACAGAGCGATCACACTAGTGACATTAGACGGAAAGAATGAGTGCTTATGAGATGTGTTTTCCTCAGCATAAAACTGGTTATACTATAACTGTTACAAATTCATGCAAGTGTGCATTTTCTACAAATACCAGTACGAACATGTGCATCAAACAGACGGAGCGCAGTTGAATAGGAATGAAACACTAGATGTCCTGTTCCTGGAGATCTACATACATGCAGAGTTCAGATCCAACCCTGATCAATCACACCTGAAGCAGTGAATTAAGATCTTCAGGTGCACTTGATAATTTATAACTGAATGATATTATGCTGGAATGAATGAATTCTGTAAGATTATACTTCTGTATATTCTCTATTTCTGTAGAGCTGGACATTTTAATAATGATCAAATGACTGAGTTCAGCTGTGAGAATAAAACCAACCTGTTTGTTCCTCAGTATCTTCATGTTTCACACTGAATGTTTCTTCAATCTTTATTTCTTCAAACTCCTCTTTATTAAACTCAATCTTCATGTCTTCAGTCTCCTCTTTAATAAACGCCATCTTTAAGAAGAGAATAATTAACAGAATTAATGGTCTTAAATGGACCTGTTCAAACAAAAACACTCAAAACTAACGCTGCAAATTAATAAACTTCATATTTAGATATTTATGATCTACATTTGGTATTTAATGAGTTATAGATTATATTTAAATGATTACTCTTTGATGAAAACATGATTAGTTAGTTTGTTAGTGTTTGTTGTTCATGTTCACTGTTTGAGCAGCACGTGTCGTGATTCACTGAATCATTTACCAAAGTATTTGGTTCAATTGACTCGGAGTTGAAAAGTTCAGTTTCTCCATCATTACTCACCAGAGACTGAACTTGTGTTCATGATAAACTTATTTATGATATATAGAGAGAAATGAGACGCAGGTTTACTGTTTCTCATCAGTGGATGAGCTTTACTCACACAAATATCCTTCATTACACTTAGTTAAAGAATCACAATGTTACATTAAATAGTAAATAAACTATTTTAACATCGCTGGTAAAACTATTAAAACTACAACACTGTTTCTGTCGATTAAAACAGCTTAAATTCTTAAAACAAACCTTTATTCAGCAGAATCACAACAGATGCAGGTGTGCGGCGCAGTCTTATGACGTCATGTCGTCACTCCAAAATAAAAGTCATGCATTGTCCATAATCACAAAGTGCACAGAAATCCAACTATTTGACCAGATAATTTTTGTATATTAAAATTGAAACAGTTACAAATATGGTACAAACAATGTTTAATATATATATATTATATATTGCGATTTGTGAAAAAAACAGAAGAAGGGATGTTTTGAAAAGTTTTTTTTTTTTTTTTTTGAAAATATGTTAAAACTCACAGTGGAGCTATATACTATTTTTTGGCAGCTGTTACAGAAACATTTTTACAAAAAATCTTCTGATTTAACCTTGAGATTTGAAGTATTAGATAGCTTAGATATTTGCACAATTTACAATGACACTAATAATTCTTAATTTCTAATAGAAATGCAAAATCAATCGGTAGTTAGTAATAGAATAACGAGACACAAACCTTTACATTCAATCGCATTTGGCCCCATTTATTTTTGATCACAGTGCATACACATACAAACTTTTAGTCCAAAAGTGCGCACATTTGTAGAAATACACGTTTACCTCAGATTTCATTAGATAGAATATAAGCCGGGCCGTACGCTGGGTTTCATAATTACCCTGGTCAGAAAATGTTGTTTGTTTGGGGGGGTACGGGGGCATGGTCCCCTAGAAAATTTAGATTTCCCTGGTGTACATATGTGGATTTTTAAGACGTTTTAAAGGGGTGGTTCAGTGTTTTTTTTCTAGGCTTGATTGTGTTTTTGGGGCACAGTTTAACATGTCTTAATGCTTTGTTTTTTAAAAAAAACGTATTTTTCATATATTTTACCTTTATTCTACACCTCTGTTTCCATTATCATTTGAACGGCTCATTTGACTTCCTGCTTCTATGAAGCCACTCCCTCCGAAATACGCAATGTGCTCAGATTGGTTAGCTGGCCCAGTGTATCGTGATTCACTGAAGTGTCCGGAAACGCCACGCCCCTAACCATTTGTTGTTACCAGAGCCATTACATGTGCTTCAGTGGAAATGTAAATAATGGCGTCTATATTGCTGTATCAAATTGAGCCCGAATCAGACCCAGATGAAGAGGGTCAAGCAGAACCTCTGCAATCGCGGCTTTTAAAGGGTTAGTTCACCCAAAAATGAAAATACTGTAATTTATTACTTACCCTCATGCCGTTCCACACCCGTAAGACCTTCGTTAATCTTCGGAACACAAATTAAGATATTTTAGTTGAAATCCTATGGATGAATCAGTGTATCGAATCATGATTCAGATCACGTGTCAAACTGCCAACGGCTGAAATCACGTGACTTTGGCGCTCCGAACCGCTGATTCGACACCCTAATTCATTATGCTCCGATGCTTCCTGAAGCAGTGTTTTGAAATCGGCCATCACTAAATAAGTCTTTTTTTTTTCTTTTTTTTTTGGCGCTCCAAAAATATTCTCGTCGCTTTATAATATTAATATTGAACCACTGTACTCACATGAACTGATTTAAATATGTTTTTAGTACATTAATGGATCTTGAAAGAGGAAATGTCATTGCTCCCTATGAAGGCCTCACTGAGCCATCGGATTTAAACAAAAATACCTTAATTTGTGTTCCGAAGATTAACAAAGGTCTTACGGGTGTGGAACGGCATGAGGGTGAGTAATAAAGGACAGAATTTTCATTTTTGGGTGAACTAACCCTTTAAAGGACGTTTATGAATGGTATTTCATTTAGTATTTGTGTCAAAGTGTTTAGATATGCTGTCACTGCTGTTTGTTAGCTTTCAATATACGGTTTTATCCTGATTAAAGTTTTACTGTAGCTGAATACATGACTGAGTAGTAGCATTTTTGTAAAGGTAGCGTTTAATTTATAGTATGAACAACTGTTTGTCTATGAAAGTAAAAGTTTGTTGGTGTTTGTAGAATTTAGCTAACTGGCTAGCGAAGCAAAAACGAGTTGGTCTTTGTTTACGTCCTTGATGCAACCAAAAATAGCAACAGAACTATACGTTTAAAAGACATGTAGAAACAATAAAACATACTTACAGTCTGGGGCAGATAAACAGCAGCTTCTGCTTTTAAAGTGGGAACTGCTCCATCTTTCAGTAAAAGCCTTTGAGCAAATCCAGCATTGAACTCATGTAGATTCTGGAAGCTGTCTTCAGTGCCGCATCCAGTGTAGAAAATAACACTGATTATAATGGGTTCTATTATCTTTTGTCGCGCCGCTCGCGTTCGGTGTACACAACTCTTCCGCTTCCATATGCTGCGCCACATGGCCTCGCCCACTTTGTTGCGTGTTCCTGAGGGCAGTGTTTTGCAGGGTTTATGATGTCACCAACCCGGGAAGAAGCTCGTTGTTGTCCAAACCAGTCGTTTTTGTAGGCATTAAACTAACTTTGAATCACTAGGCCATAGAGAAGTCACAAAGCTTGTAAAAACAGACTCTTCTGCCTCAATTTATAGACAAACTTTTCTATAAATGAACATGCACCCCAGGACATTGTGCGTATGATTATAACTGTCTTGTAAAGTGTCTTTTGTTTTGTATTTTGTTTTATGCATGTCTTATGTGCGAACTACTAGTTCATGTAACCTCACGTATATTGTGTCTCCAATCAAATTAATGCTCATTTCATGACTTACACTTTCATGTATAACTTCCTCATAGGATGCATTTTGCAATTTGTGTTTGCTGTATTAATTGGAGTATAAATGAAAACAATCCCAGGCCCAGTTTAATCATGCTCAAAAACAGAGGAATTTCCCACTTATTGATCAGGTTGACCCTAAGAGGTGTAGCTTCTCCCAGACTTTAAAGAGTGACACACAGCTCCCCCTCCCTCTCTCTTGCCTCCTCCGGCCAACACTCCACATCTGCTGGGTGTTCCACGGCCAGGCCTCAACCAGCACCCCATATGCTTACCTAGAAGAGAGAAAGAACTCTTCCCTACTACAAGAGTCAAACTAACCATGCAAGTTTGTCATCGTTTCTTCATTCAACACAGGAGAAATCCATGACTTCCGGGTGAATGCTGGCGCTATTAGCTGCCACTGCTCAGAGAGGGCATTTTAAAACTCTCTAGTTCTTCTAAATCTTCCTGCACTTATGAATGCATTTACGAACTGTTACAAACTATTTTAAGGAGTCACTATGACTTGTGTGTCCAAGCTCTTTCCAGTTCCTCTAATAAATTTTCTACCAAGCTAATGCCCAAGTGGGAGTACCAGCTGAAGTAAAAAGCAAAACAGGGCCAATAAATTACACTGTGTGCTGAGGTAACTCACCTAAAACTGATGTATTTAACATGGTTAATCTGAAGCGTTATTACGGACACTCTACTTTGACGTCATCGCCTGGGGTTTATAAGGCTGCTTTCTAAATTGTGTATATATGTCAACTGTCTGTGTATAATTGTGTTCCCATTCAGTCGGTCACATTCGACGTACGTCGGACAGACCGACGAATAGGAATCTCGCTAGAGAGGCCAATCTACTTAGAGTGTAACTACAACGAGCCAATGCACATTGGCATGCAATCATATGCATCAGCTGCTCGCCTCGCAGCGCGGGTATATAACGAGCAGCAGGTGCGTTGCATCTTCAGCTTTTCGCTTCGGAGCCAAATGGTGTTTGTTCCTGTTCTCTGCAAGCAAGTGTCTGCTAGAAGACGAGTCAAGCTTTTTGGTTGAACTTCTCTTTTTTTCGAGTGCGGGCGAACAGCACTGCAGCGGGGTCGAAGTCCTCTCTTTATTTTCTGTTTTTTGTTTCGTTTGCCATTATAGAGCAAATAGCTGTTTTGACAGCGTCAGAAGGCTGTTCTCACGTCCGGTACGGTGCGCTTCGAGCGCTGAAAGCCGTTTTTACAGCAGGTAAGAGTGAGCGCCTTCAAAGAGAGAAAGAGCACACGACAGGCTACACACAATCCCTGTCTGTGTTGCGGCGGCCGTTCCCCTGCGTGCTTCAGCACTCTAAAAGAGTAAAGTCCCTAAAAGAGCTTACACAAGTAGAGCTTGCGTCTTTTTAAAGATGACATTCTATTTGTGTGTTTCTGGATGCGGTCGTTTCCTGTCCTCACTGATGGCCACGATCACTGTTTCACATGTCTGGGCGCATGCTGAAACAATGTTCGTGGGTGCTTCATGTTTTCGTATGAGAACATGATCACATCGACACACCGGTCGTGACTCTTCTTTCTCCGGGAAGCCTGAGTCCCCTCTGTTGTTGGCCAGCTGCCACTTGTGTGTAAAAGCACAGCCGCGGGTCTGCCCGACACTCTGGGAGACCGCGGAGATCAGCGAGAGCAAACCTCTCGCTCCTCTGCCTGTCGTGTGCCGTCGAGCTGTCGGGCTGCAGCGCGGGTTGTCACGGCAACCCAGCGCTCGCTCGGCACTCTAGATGCGCGGTCTCCTTGCCTAATCTCCATTGTAGCGCCACATTGTAGCGCCACTTTGGTGAAATGGCTTGGGTGACTTGAGGTTGAGGGGTTCCTTCGGGGAACCAACCCCCTAGGGCCCCTCCCTCTCTAGCGCATTACATGCTGTGCAGCTTCTGGATTGGATTGCTGGTCCTTTTCATAGGGGAACCTAGCATTTCATTCAGGGCTCCAGCTGAGGGTCAGATGTCGATTGCAGCATCGGAGAGAGGGCTGTTATGCTCTGGAAATGAGGGTGACGCTGCCCACTGTAATGGTGTGTGCTTATGCTGACTCAGATTCAGAGTTTACAGCCATGCTTTCCCGGGTGTTCCGGATGTGCATGGAAAAACTTGGCAGTATGGAGCTATATTGGTGCCATAAATATGGAATGCCAAAAGTGCCAAAATCTGCATAAGTTTTTCCTCTCTCACTACCCTTATGGGTGGGGTGGCTGTTCACAGACCACACCCACCCTGCATGTGAGGCCAAGGCACTCTTTATGCATGAAGGTAGTTCTGAGCCGGGGTTGAGCTGCGCTTGTTGACTAACCGTGATCAAAGTCACAGTGCAGGCCTTCGGCCAGACGATGTCCACCTCAGTGGTCCAGAAGCGCCCCCCTGGCTTACTTTGCTGAGGTGCAAGAGGTCGTCAAGCTAAACGCTTTCTCGACACTCCCATCTCACAAGGTGGCCTTTTCGGTGACACTGTCGGGGACTGAGCCCAGCAGTTCTCCTCAGTTAGTGGCAGACCGGGGAGCCTCCCCCGACAAACCATTGAGTTCCTCGTGGGCCCTCAGTCTGCTCGTTGCCAAGGGTGTTGTCCCCTGCAGAAAAAAAAAAAACTCCGGCCCAGTCTGCTCTACTGTGTCCGCTGCAGGAAAATGACGCCTCCCGTCTCTGCTACTGTTTAAGTGGTTAGTGAAAAATCACCCCTGAGACGGGTGACCCAGAGATGGGTGGGGCTCCACGGCCGGGTCCCGAGATGGGCGTGGCAACGCTGCACGTTCCGGGTGGCAATCACTCAGGAGTGCCGCCAAGCCTTCAGCCCGTGGTCGGACCCCTTGTTTCTTCAGGCTGGAGTGCCCCTAGAGCAGGTGTCCCGGCATGCTGTGGTATTCGCAGATGCCTCTGCCACAGGCTGGGGTGCGGACGGGCCCCCATCTGCATTGGCACATCAACTGCCTCGAGTTGCTAACGGTACGCCTTGCTCTGTGCCGCCTCAAAGGGCCGCTACGGGGCAAGCATGTACTGGTTCGTACAGACAACACTGCGACCATTGCGTACATCAACCGTCAAGGTGGTCTACGCTCCCGTCGCATGTCGCAACTCGCCCGCCATCTCCTCCTTTGGAGTCAGAAGCATCTGAGGTCGCTTCGTGCCATTCATGTTCCCCGTGTGCTCAACCGTGTAGCCGACGAGCTATCACGAGCTGCGCTGCCAAGAGAGTGGCGACTCCACCCCCAGGTGGTCCAGCTGATTTGGAGAGAGTTCGGAGAGGCTCAGGTAGACCTGTTTGAATCACCAGAAACCTCCTATTGCCGGTTGTTTTACTCCCTGTCCGAGGGAACACTCAGAACAGATGCACTGGCGCACAGCTGGCCCCGGCGCCTTCGCAAATATGCGTTTCCCCCAGTGAGCCTACTTGCACAGACCCTGTGCAAAGTCAGGGAGGACGAGGAGCAGTTCCTGCTAGTTGCGCCCTATTGGCCCAACCGGACCTGGTTCCCAGAACTCTCACTCCTCGCGACAGCCCCTCCCTGGCCCATTCCTCTGAGGAAGGACCTTCTTTCTCAGAGACGGGGCACTCTCTGGCACCCGTGTCCAGACCTCTGGAAACTCCATGTCTGGTCCCTGGACGGGACGCGGAGGTTCTAGGTGACTTACCCCCCGAGGTACTTAACACCATCACTTCGGCACGTGCACCGTCTACAAGACGGGCTTACGCCTTGAAGTGGAACCTGTTCGTCGAGTGGTGTTCTTCTCGTCGAGAGGACCCCCGAAGATGCTCGATCGGTGTCGTGCTTTCCTTCTTGCAGCAGGGGTTGGAGCGTAGGCTGTCCCCCTCCACCCTCAAAGTCCATACTGCTGCTATCTCCGCATATCATGACCACATAGATGGCAAGTCTGTTGGTCAGCACGACCTGGTCGCCAGGTTCCTTAGCGGGGCGAGGCGATTGAATCCTCCTCGTCCTCCCTCCATACCCTCTTGGGACCTTGCTCTGGTGCTGAGAGCACTTCAGATTGCTCCCTTTGAGCCCTTGCAATCAGCAGACTTAAAGATTCTGTCTATGAAGACTTTGCTGCTGGTTGCATTGGCCTCCATCAAGAGGGTAGGGGACCTGCAGTCTTTTTCGGTCGACGAATCGTGCCTAGAGTTCGGGCCGGGTGACGGCCACGTGGTACTGAGACCCCGGCCTGGCTATGTGCCCAAGGTTCCTACCACTCCCTTCTGGGACCAGGTAGTGAGCCTGCAAGCGCTGCCCCCGGAGGAGGCAGACCCAGCCCTGGCTTTGCTCTGTCCAGTTCGCGCTTTGCGACTGTACATAGACAGAACTCAAAGCTTCAGGACCTCAGACCAGCTCTTTGTCTGTTATGGAGGCCAGCAGAAGGGAAAGGCTGTCTCCAAGCAGAGGATGGCCCACTGGATAGTGGATGCCATCGCCCTGGCTTACCAAGCTCAGGGCGTGCCCTGCCCACTCAGGTTGCATGCGCACTCCACGAGAGGCGTCGCATCTTCCTGGGCGCTGGCTCGTGGCGCCTCGCTAACAGACATCTGTAGAGCTGCGGGCTGGGTGACACCTAACACGTTCGCTAGATTCTATAGCCTTCGTGTTGAGCCGGTCTCCTCCCGTGTTCTCACCTCAGGTCAGAGGCACGGAGAGGCCCCGGCTTAGTGTCGGCTTGCTGCGCTTACATGCGCTTTTTCTCCAGAGAGTCCCTACAAGGCAGACCCTGTTGAGTCCTCCGATCTCCCTTCGGCAGCCGACGTGGCGGAGCGTCTGGCGCTAGGCCTATACTCCGTTGTATCCTTGAGAACCGGGTTTAGGCTGGGTACCATATGTGTGACCCTACTGGGATCCCATATGTCTAGTTCCACGGTTGCTCCTATACGAAGCCCGTGTCTTTCCCTCTGGGAGAACCCGCCTCTCATCGAGTTGGAGTCCCCAGTTCTTCCATACGTAGTACAGCAGCGTTCCTTTCCCAGCAGAAGGGTGCGCTTTCCCAGCGTTATCCAATAGAATCACTGAATGGGTTTTGGGGAACAGCAGTGATCGACACTCTCTGTGTTAGCCCTGTCCCACTGTCCGTAGGCAAGGGGGTTCAGGTGGCTTACAACAGAGCGCTGGAAGGGGGCAGCTCCTGTGGCGCTTTGGTAGGGATTTCTATTCGTCGGTCTGTCCGACGTACGTCGAACGTGACCGACTGAATGGGAACGTCTCGGTTACAAAGGTAACCCTCGTTCCCTGAAGGAGGGAACGGAGACGTACGTCCCGTCGCCACAGTCGCTGTACCCCGCTGATGCTGCCGCCTATCCGGTTCGGCTCCTCAGCGAAAACCTGAAGATGCAACGCACCTGCTGCTCATTATATACCCGCGCTGCGAGGCGAGCAGCTGATGCATATGATTGCATGCCAATGTGCATTGGCTCGTTGTAGTTACACTCGAACTAGATTGGCCTCTCTAGCGAGATTCCTATTCGTCGGTCTGTCCGACGTACGTCTCCATTCCCTCCTTCAGGGAACGAGGGTTACCTTTGTAACCGAGACGTTCACCTGTCTTTCTGTTGCCCCGTCAAGTGTTTGTGTTCCTTTTTTTTGTCTCGCGATAGTTCCGCCACAACCCGCCAGGGAATCCCTGTGACGTAATCAGGATCATGACATTTCCCATAAAAGAAGTGAACTTACTGGCATTCTGGAGCAACACTCGACATGCTCTTTTTGGATAATTAAACGCGATTGCGCCGTTCTCACTCCCTGTTTTTGTCTGTGACTGTTTTTTATTCTTGTGGAAATATCCAACCTGGTGGGATTATTTTGCCTTGGACTTCGTCACAGGACAGTGCTGTTCAACGCGCTCCCGAACTCAAAACGACTTAAAAGGACAATCTTGCACACACACACACATACATTTTTTATATATTGCTTTTCTGTTTCATCTTGTATAATACACTCTAGGTTGGAATTTATTCTTTGTTTTGTGGTTATTTGTTGTATCTGCACTCATTCAAACAGTTTTAGGAGGGAAAAGAAAAAACTTTATTTGTGTAGCCTGCCTTATTTAGGCAGAGTGTTACAGTCTTCACTGCATGTATAGTTATTACCAAACAAACTATAAAACACAGTTCTTCCTCTTTTTGTTTCCATTTTAAAAATATCAAACATATGTGTCAATATGTGCATATAGTCTGCAAATATAAAACACACCCCTGACTCTTTTTGTTAAATGTCAGTTTTAATGGCCAACAATAGCCAAATACCCATTATATAAGTATAAGCAAAAGGTATAAGAAGCTACAATGAAAAATAAAGCAAATGAGGCTACAACAGTAAACTATAAGTTATGAGATTTCACTTTTAGTTCAACAAATCATAGATTTATGAGACCAAAGATCACCCGTTAGATTTACAAAAGATGAATTATATTATGTTTAAGCACTACAGAGACATCAGAGCCAGCGGCAAACGTCAGAAGGACTAGCCGAGGTAAGGATGCTCTCAGCGGGGTACATGAGCGCCCAGTGATCATCTGGATCTCACAACTCCAAATAGGTGCTACTTTTATCAATAAACCACAAATTTGAGCTTTAAACCAGTACATTCCTACATGCCTGAAAACTCTTAAAACTACATATCATGACATAATAACAGTAGTGTGTTACATGGGTTTTCTCCTCTGCTGCTGACACTTGCAGGTTAGTGCAAGATGCATTCTGGGATACCTGGCTGTCTCAAGTCCGCACAAGTCACCTCTCAATGCATCCTCGATAAAATGGCGGATCAAGAACACATCCGGGGATTTGAACTGTACTTGGCTAGATGTGAACTTTGAATTGGAACAGTACTTGGACAGCGACTGATGACGTTTCAAACAAGTACAGACAAGAGCACATATTGAGAAACAATTAACTATGAATAAATGAATGAATGAGGCATTTCGGGGTCTCTCCTCATTCACAACCTGGATAATTCAACAGCAGCCACAGAGCAACAGCGCCAACTATAGGTGGAGAGGAGAGATTTGTCTACCTTACACAGAAGAGGGATTGTTGCTCAGCACATAAAGATGAACTACTTATCATGATTGCAGACTGTGGTGATGTGGTTTCTCCACTGCATGGATCTTCATGTGTATCTTCAGCTGATTTTTAAAAGAGAAACTCTTTCCACACTGATCACACGTGTGCCACTTCTCTCTGCTGTGGATCTCCTTGTGTGTTTTCAGACATGATGACTGATTGAATCTCTTGTCACAGTGTGAACACTTGTAAGGTTTTTCTCCAGTGTGGATCCTCTCATGTGTTTTCAGATGTGATGACTGACTGAATCTCTTGTCACACTGTGAACAATTGTAAGGTTTTTCTCCAGTGTGAATCCTCTCATGTGTTTTCAGATTTGATGACAGACTGAATCTCTTGTCACACTGTGAACAATTGTAAGGTTTTTCTCCAGTGTGGATCATCTCATGTGTTTTCAGAGATGATGACTGACTGAATCTCTTGTCACAGTGTGAACACTTGTAAGGTTTTTCTCCAGTGTGAGTTCTCTGGTGCTGTTTTAAATGGTTTGCTATAGTAAAAGTCTTCTCACACTCAAAGCACATGTACTCTCTCACACCAGTGTGTATTTTCTCATGTTTATGTAAATAATGCAGCTGTGAAAAACTCTTTCCACACACAGAACATGAATATGGCTTCTCATTTGTATGAACTCTCAGGTGTTTCTTTAAGGTTGATTCCCCAAGAAATGTTTTGTCACATTGGTGACATGTGAACGGTCTCACTCCGGTGTGGATCCTCATGTGTGCTTTAAGGCTTGATGATTGACTGTAGCTCTTCCCACACTGATCACATGTGAACGGCTTCTCTCCTGTATGAACTCTCATGTGATCCTTAAGATGTTGTTTGGTTGAGAAACTCTTTCCACACTGAGTGCAGGTGAAAGATTTCTTGGCTCTTTTCTTTAGAAATGTCTTTAGTTCTTCACTCTCCTCGCTTTCTTCCATCAGGTCTGAAATGAGAGAAAAAAATATTCATTTAATTTTCAGTATATCAAAATAATTTAAAGAGAGAAATATGAAGTGAAAGGTCATAAAATTGAGACTTGCTGTGATAGACAACTGCTATAAAACATTCAGATCATTTTGATGCACAGTCCAGAATGAATCAAGTATAACACTTTATTTTGCACAGATAAACAAGGAGAAAATATCTTCTCTCCTGGGGGTGTTTTATTGCAGGGTGTTTTATCTCAGCTTTTGTTTTAGCAGGAAAATCAAGCCTTACACAATTTATTTTAATTTGAAACATTAGAGCATATTTCTGTAGTATTTAATTTATTTTCCTAAAACTGTGTAATTATTAAGGGCCGGTCACACTAGACTTTTCCTTCCACTGACTTCCATTCATACACATGTGAATGTGTGACACTAGAAACACAAGATCAAGTGAAGTTTGCAGTGAAGTGGAGTAGATTGTATATTTTCAAATTTTGGAGTGATTATTATTTGTTATTTAGGTTTTTAAAAAAATATATCACGTCATATCTTGACGTTGCCGTCTCTGTAGAAAGTTCACATGCTCAAAGTCTAGACTGACTGCATCTTTAAATGTGTTATTATCAGTGTCCTACATGATTCACTCAACCCTGTTACTTCTGACATGATTTTCCTCCTTTCAAAAACGCCCAGGAAGTGACATCATCTGAAAATAATCTCAATCCATTGTCTCAGTTTTTACATAAAAAAAAAGACTGCATTCATCAGCCCTGTTACCAAAGTTACTGTAAGAAGAGATTTTGCTCAAGTTACACTCACAACCCTGTCAGCCATTCTGGAAAGTTCATTTACTTCAAACATTTTGGTGTTACAGTTTATTCCTAAAAATAACAGTGTTGAAAACTGTATTGAAAACAAATTCTGGTAACACTCCTGCAAATTGTGAACCAGATATGAAATAAATGTAAAATGCATATTTAGTTTGATCTGATGTTGACAATCAATATGACGGTTTATCAAACCGAGCATGTATCATTTGTGTATGTATCATTTCATAGTTCTACTGTTTCTCTAAATGTGCAGAAGTGCTTAAATCTTTCTAACATGAATGTTGTTCAGCATCATGAATGAATGAAGAATAAACACCAACCTCCTTGTTCTTCAGTATCTTCAGTGTGTTTCATTCTGCAGGGTTCTGGATCACTCATGTTCTCTGCAGTTTTCAGCTCTTCCTGATGCTTCAGTGCTCTTCTGATGGGAATATTCCAGCATTTATTGATTAACTGCTGTGGGAGGAGCTTCACTGGTGATGTGACTGCTATATGAGGAGCTTCATTAAGTAATTGCAGTGGGCGGGGCTTTGTTGACTGAACTGCAGATTGGTTGGAGGAGCTGATCTGCCCAAATCAAAAATAAATCAGTTACTGTGTTTGTTTTTATAGGGTTAAAGTCCAGAGATCAAACTGTAGTGTCTGTATCAAATGAAATGTACAAAAGTGATTTTACATAGAAAACCCATCAGGTGAAATGTGTGTGTTTTAATGTTTCATATTACTTTTGTGAAAACAAAATGTTTTAATGTCCCATCATCATTTAGTGTAACGGATACATTTAATGCAAAAAGGAATCAGTTATTTTGACCTGTATTTAAAAAATATATATAAGAATAAGAGATCATACTAAATTTCATTATATTTTAAATGATTAAAAACTTCTTGCTGACAAACTGGTGAAAGCTAGTGGTTTGAAGGAAAGTGGTGTAAAGTCTAAAGATTTAAAATGACAATTAGAGAGTATTTTGGGCTGCAGTGTGATCCTTCAACAGTGTTTGAATTTGTCATCAAGTGATTCTCCTTCTAAATATGCCTGAAAAGTTGTTTTCTTCTTTCTTTCTTTTTTAATTAATTATTTTTTGTGCTATATTAACCACTTTTTGTATTTCACCCATAAACTGCATTAGAGCATTAAGAATTTATATCGGTCTATCGTAAAGCAACTGATGCTAATTCAGAACTTTATTCAGTTTCTCCATTAAAATATTGAGATATCTAGTAGTAAAGAACTGTAAGAAAAACAGTTAAAAGCATAAAGACAAAAATAATTGTTCATATTTGAGGTCCACAAATCCCCTCAGTCTGTTGACAGCAATGAAATGAGCTTTAAGTGTCAATTTACAGCAGATCTGAAGACATCAGCATAATAAATGAGGTGAAAACAGGAACTATTGACATGAAATAAAGAGTGTTTTCAGCAGCTCTGTTAATATTGATGATCCTCAGACTATCAACACCCATTCAACAAGACATTCAGATCATTAGCAGATCATCTCACTTTATTCTGTTAGAAACTGATTATTGGAGTCAGGATATGTGAGAAAATCCTATAAAACTTCTTTAATTAAAGACAATACTGTTATTTCTCACAACATGATGTGGATAAAACACCAATAATACAAAAACACACTAATGACACTCATCTTCATCAACCACTGCTGCTAAATAACTACAGCAATATAATATATATGAACTGAAAGTTTGATTTTCTAATAAGTACACTGCAGTAGTGAAATTAGATCAGAAGAAACAATGATCACAAAACCATTCGAAATAAAGAGCAGCACAAAGTAGGGTTGTCGTCACAATACAGAATCATCTCATATTTAAGATATCAAAGCAGTGATCTGTATTAAATCCAGTATAATCACCAGTACAGGCTACATGAGAGGATGAATCAAAGTGTGAACTAAATGTAAATGAGGTGTGTGTGTGTGTGTGTGTGTGTGTGTGTGTGTGCACACTCTCACATGAGCCTCACAGGAGGCGGTTTTAACAATAAAAAAAACTTATTTTATTGGATACGAGCAATTTGTTGTTTGTGTTGTGGATATTTAAGAAAAAAGCTTGCTTCGCTTCATATATTCAGTTTAACAGCTCTGCAACTGAACTGCTCATATGTTCTGACGCTTAAATTGTGTTTTAAATTATGAATTGGTAAAACGCCTTTGCAAAACATTTGGACTGCTGTCTAATTTATAATGGACTGAATAACTCTCTCAGAACTTGGTGTGCGAGGACACACTGAATATGCACATGAATCACGGTCACACGCTCAGAGCAATATTGTTTTAGCTATGTTTTATAATATTAAAATATTTCGAAGGACAAAAACATGAACTTTATTGGCTTTACTTCACGTCAGCTGTCACTTTACTTTAGCGTGAGCCCCTATGCGCTCGCACACTTGGCACAGCCCTTGCGACGGTTCTGTCATTAATTAATATGAATTAATATGATTAGCCTTTTGCTTGACTACGTTATCAAACAGCTAATAACGTGTTGCTAATGTTACACTCACCGTTCCTGTTCTTCATCTCAGAGTCAGACAGCTGCCTTCTAACGATCAGTATCCTTACAAACGCTCACCCTTATGAAACTCAACCATGTTTTTTTGTAGTAACCATGATTTTTATAGTAAAACTATGGTTTTACTACAGTAACCATAGTTTAACTATAGTTTTTGAAGTAAAACCATAGTAACTACATAATGAAAGTACTCGGTTACTAATGTAACCTCAGTTCCCTTAGATACGGAACGAGAACTGCGTCATTTGTCTTTCTAAAACAAGATGCTACGGGGGGAAAACTCTTTTTTTCTCTGATTACTGAAGCCTTTTTCAATCACGCAGTGAAACTGCATGGCCATTGGTTCCTGAAGTTAAAGTAAACAAACCAAGCCAATGGTGAGCGAGCCCGCCAAAATGGGTGGGGAATCGGGCTATTTAAGCAGATTTTATTCTGACTGAAGCAATGGCATTAGGTGCCTCGCGAGTAGCGCGGCAAAGTATGCAGTACTCGTTCCATATCTAAAGGAACAAAGGTTACATTAGTAACCGAGTACTTTACCTTTCGATACTACACTCGTACTGCGTCATTTTTCTTACTAAGGTAAGACGCTACGGAACAATATAATCACACCGTGCTACTAAGGGGGGGCAACAGAGCTTTCGAGCAGCGCACTGAGAAGTGCTTGCAACAGGTGCTCATAGTATAGTGCATCCCGAAAAATCGGTGACTTGAAGACACCGTAGTCATCGGAATTAGCCAACCGTGCCGAACCGTAGGCTACTGCTAGAATGCGAGTAGTGACGTCATCAATCAGAAACAGTCACTTGTCTGTCGTCTGGCTGCCAGTTTCTCCGTAGCTTGCTAAACATGATATTTGAGCAACATGAACACAAATTGATCATACAATTAAAAGAAATAACTGATCATCCTACATAACGAGGTCACTATTTACATAGCATATCGTGTGTAAAATCTTGTGTTACTAAGGCAACGACTGAAGAGCACCGTTATCAGCCCCACAGTGGAAAACGAATAGCACAGAATGGAATGGGAAAGCAAAGATAATGGTTTGGCCCGACGCTGAAAAAGCTGCTAACAAGAAGTAAAAAAAAAAAAAAAAAACATGGGCCAGCACACCCCTGGTCTTTGAAAAATAAGTTGGGCAACGATAGTTGTCTTGTGAGGCGAAGAGGTCGACATCTGCCCTTCCAAAGACATCCCCAATTCCCTGGACTATAAGGGGGTGAAGCGACCATTCCTCTGTGGGAAGGTTGCTCCGGGACAGCATGTCCACCCCTGTGTTCAATACGCCCTGAATGTGTGCTGCTCTCAGCTGCCAGGCTTGGGCCGGGACTCGAGGTTTCAGTCAGAACTGCAGTGGGCGCATATGAAGCAGACACAACTGCAGGGCTGGTGATGCTGAGCTCATGAGACCTAGCATCCTCTGAAAGGGATTGCTCTGGCTAGATTACAGCCTTCATGCAGGTTGAGTCGAGAATTATACCCAGGAAGGAGACCCGTTGGCTGGGAGATAATGAGCTCTTGGGAAAATTGACCCTGAGCCCCAAGCACTCTAAGTGGTTGAGGAGAAGGGTTCTGTGTGACACTAGCTCCACCTCTGACTGGGCCATAACAAACCAGTTGTAGAGTTAGTAGAGTATGCATACTCCCATCTGAGGGGAGAGGGGAGAGAACCGCATCCATACACTTCGTAAAAGTGTAGCGAACCAGAGATAGCCTAGAGAAAAGAACCAATCTCCTGGGCAAATTTGCAAGAAGATTTGTTCAAAGTAATCATCTTGAATGAGCGCTTTATCAGGGCCTGATTCAAATATCTGAGGTCGAGGATGGGTTTGAGAGGTCTCCTGGGAGGAAGAAAAATGGGAGGGCGTGAGGGACAGAGTCGAGTTCTGAAAAGAATGCTATCCGCGAGCAACAAGGAGGCTACACTCGTGCTCTCGCAATAAGAGCAGGTCATTTCAGTGAGAGTGGCTTCTGTGTGGGACTTGCCCAGACATCGCACACACTCACTGTGCCCGTCATCCATGTGCAGAGGGACACTGAAACAATGGCGTGAGAAATCTGCTCATCAGAAATTATGCTCTTTTAAAAGTTGAAATTCTTTTAACTTGATACGGCGTCTTTTCCCATGTCGGTTATTTCGTTTTTTAATCCTGTTAATACTTCGTACATAAAAACATACTACCGCGTGTGTAGCTACGTAACTCCGCCCCATCCAGGCAACACCTAGAGTCAACACAGAGACGGCGCGCGAGTGGTGAGCCTTGCGTTTTCACTAAACTTTGTCAGTTGTATGTGTTTTAAGGTTTGCCAGTTTGGACATTCAAGCGATTTAGACGATCGGATGTGTATTATTATATCGAGCTACCGTGCTCACGCAGCTGCATTGTGGCACGAACACTCATACAAACAGTAGCTGCACAAAACGTGAAGATCGCGCGCACAGAGAGGATCGCAGAAACTAGTTGTCAGCGTTGTCCTGTGATTTATCACGCAAGTACCTTAAAACTTATTATAGCATATATTTTTCTGCTTTTGAAGGAACTATTTACAACCCACAGCTTCACAATTAATAAAGATACGGTATGACTAATTCACACACGCAATCGCTCTCATTATGTACTGGTAATGTGCTAATTTATCTGTATCTGATTTACAACGAGCAGAAATCTGTAAGAAATGTTACGAACCATAGATAAAATAACTGCTGAAAGTGAACTGTTATGTCAGATCACTCTTTCAATAGGAAAAAATATCCCACCTTTAACAGTCAATCACATTTACAGTACAAACCTTGTCAGTAAACTATGAGGGCAAAAAAAAAAAAAAAAAACGGCCCCTTACAGATGCTAAAGCTGCAGCTGAAATTGGTAATTTCTTCACATATTTACTAGTTTCTACATGGTGAATGGCAAGTAGTGCACTGTATAGAGAGCAAGGAACGATTCAGGCAATGTAAATATGCTTTCCTTTGATTTCAAACCGCGGGCTTGAGACTTTCTTTTTTTCACTGCAGTTTTAAACAGTAAATACTCAGCAATGGTGCTGATTCTTGAATTTGCACATGTTTTGTCTTAAAGCATATTAAAAACACCACATAGACATATAAACATTAGTTAACATTAAAAATTTGATTTTCACCACAGAGAGTCTTTAAGAGTTTGGTCCGATGGTGCTGAAGATACAATGGATTTCTTCTGTCTTGGGGAAGAGTTCTCTCTCTCTTCTAGGTGAGCACATGGCTGGGGCAGGTCGAGGCCACCTAGCGGCCAGGAGCTACAGAGAATCAGTCAGGAGCAAGAGAGAGGGAACGAACTGGGTGGGGTCTTTTAAGGTCTGGGAGAATTCGCACCTCTTAGGGTTGACTTGACCAATGAGAAAGGTAGAATTTCTAAGTGGGAAATTCCTCTGTGGATTTTTTATGGCTCAATGTGTCTGTCGCAGGGTGTTTGCCTATGTATTTGGCTGGGTTATTAGGTTATTGTATTTGGCTGGGTTATTGTTATTGGCTGGGTTATTGTGTTTGGCTGGGTTATTGTGTTTGGCTGGGTTATTGAAGAACAAACTATTAAAGATTCTTGTCATTCTAATATGTTGCATAGGTATCAACATATCATATACACAAGCATTTAAATCTTCAAAATACAAACTCAGAAACCCCAAACCTGATATAGGTTTTAAGGGCTATGGGTTTTTCCTAAAGCCTCTGCTTTTCCAGATGGCTGGGAGGGCAATAAACCACCTTATCAGTTGGTATCCATGGTTACTAAGGCCCTTGCCCAAGTTGGTCCTTTTAAAGATTATTTGCTAAATATGACAAATAATTGTGTTCACCACACTAAAGTACCACCTCAATCAGCACTTAAAAATTAGTCTTAGACTTTACTGATATTTGTTTTTAGCTTCTTTGTAAAAGTCTCTTACTCTTAGAAAAGTCCTACTTTTTACTAAGAATTTTTTGACACTTAAGTCAAAGCTTAAGACTATTCTTACGAGGCACAGGTCTTTTTGATATGGGATGCTCTTCTCACACTGAAGACATGGGAACTCTCTGGTGAGTTATTACACGATTCTCATAGTTTTCCTGTCTGTGAAACTATTTCCCAGTAGTGTCAAGTATTTGAGTAAATCTTCTTGGCTACTTTGTATCAAAGATATTAGAAACTTTTACTCTCTACTTGACAACATTTTGGAACAAGTAAATATACTTTACTTCACTACATTTTCTGCAGCAGTTCCTGCTATAAAGATGGCATTGAAGGTATTATATCTTGTATGTTTGCCTTTACCCACCCAAACTTGTCAACAAGGCTACTTTACACGAATGCGAGTACATTAGCAGGTAGTTGTGAATTAAAGGTGTTTGATTTAGGAGATGAGGCAGATAAGGTATCTGAACTTTAATTCAAGTATTGTTTTTAGGTACTCTTTACACCTCTGCTATTTCCACAGTGACGACTTCTAAGAGTTCTCTTTCGAGTGAATCCTCGTGTGGCTCTTAAGGTTACCTTTAAATCTGAAACTCTTACCACACTTATCACAAATGAATGGCTTCTCTTCAGTATGAATTTTCATGTGGTTATAAAGGGTCATATTATGTCTGAAACTCTTTCTACACTGATCACATGTAAAAGGCTTCTCTCCGGTGTGAATATTCATGTGTTCCCTAAGGCTTAGTTCCCGTGCGAAGCCATTCCCACACAGAGTGCAGATGTAAGGCTTTTCTCCAGTGTGAGTTCTCATGTGGGCTATAAGGTTTCCTTTTACAGTGAAACTCTTTCCACACTGTTGGCAGGTGTAAGGCTTTTCTCCAGTGTGAATTCTCATGTGGGTTTCAAGTTTATCTTTTCGACTGAAACTCTTTCCACACTGTTGGCAGGCGAATGGGGTCTCTCCAGTGTGAGTTCTCATGTGGGCTGTAAGAGTTCCTTTTAGATTGAAACTCTTTCCACACTCTTGACAGGTGTAAGGCTTTTCTCCAGTGTGAATTCTCATGTGGATTTCAAGTTTTCCTTTTTCTTTGTAACTCTTTCCACACTGTTGGCAGGCGAATGGGCTCTCTCCAGTGTGAATTGTCATGTGGGCTGTAAGACTTCCTCTTCTACTGAAACTCTTTCCACACTGTTGGCAGGTGTAAGGCTTTTCTCCAGTGTGAATTCTCATGTGGATTCCAAGTTTTCCTTTTTCTTTGTAACTCTTTCCACACTGTTGGCAGGCGAATGGGCTCTCTCCAGTGTGAACTGTCATGTGGGCTGTAAGACTTCCTCTTCTACTGAAACTCTTTCCACATTGTTGGCAGGTGTAAGGCTTTTCTCCAGTGTGAATTCTCATGTGGACTTTAAGCCTTCCTTTTTGACTGAAACTCTGTCCACATTGTTGGCAGGTGAAAGGTTTCTCTCCAGTGTGAATTCTCATATGGTCTTTAAGGTGTCCTCTTTGACTGAAACTCTGTCCACATTGTTGGCAGGTGAAAGGTTTCTCTAAAGTGTGAATTCTCATGTGGACTATAAGGTATGCTTTTTGACTGAAACTTTTTCCACACTGTTGGCAGGTGTAAGGCTTTTCTCCCGTATGAATCCTCATGTGGACTTTAAGGTAGTCTTCACGTGTGAAACTCTTTCCACACTGTTGGCAAGTGATGGGGCTCTCTCTAGTGTGAACTCTCAAGTGGACTTTAAGGTATCTATGTTGTTTAAAACTCTTTCCACACTGTTGGCAGGTGAAATAACTTTTAGTTCCTGTCTTTTGAGCTCTTTTTCGTGAGGAAGACTTTTCAGCCTGTGTCACTCTTTCCCCAGTCATGAAATCATTATGTTTTTTCTCTTCTTCCCTTTCATTAAGTTCATGACTCACCTCTTTCAGTGTCATTAGGTCTAGGGCAAAAACAGACATAAAACAATTTAGACATTTAAAGCATCAAAACCAACAACATGTATGATCTATACCAGGGGTGTCCAAACCTGCTCCTGGAGAACTATAATCCTACAGATTTCAGCTCCAACCCCAATCAAGCACACCTGAACCAGATAATCAGGGTGTTCAGGGTTGCTTGATAATTACAGACAGGAGTGTTGGAGCAGGGTTGAAACTGTAGTCTGCAGGACGGTAGCTCTCCAGGAGCAGGGTTGGACACCCCTGGTCTATACCCTACCCTATGGATCAGGGATGGGCAGCTTTGGTCCTGGAGGACCACCGTCTTGCAGAGACTTGGGGTTAAATTTTGAGGTTGTCTTAAATTTTGCATGTGTGTTTCATCAGGGATGGAGCTAAACTCTGCAGAATAGTGTCCCTCCAGGACCCGAGTTGGCCATCCCATCTAAACATACTCAATACTCCAGTGGTTTTCAAACCCGGTCCAAAGGGACCCACCACTGTACATTCTGTATCTCTTCTGTATTTTTCACATCTGGTTAAGATCATGAGCTTGTTAAAAGATTGTTGACATTGATGGAGGAATTTGCAGCTTTAATCGTAAACTACTGTTCCTGTTCATCAATAAGGTGAGAACTGGACCCGTTATAAACCTAAATATAGTTTAATTAATTCATTGAAAAGTGTACTGTTCTATTAGTTTTAGAAGATATTTGTTGTTGTAATTATGTCAGACATAGCACACACACATAAGTAGTAACCATTCTGTACTCTGGCAGGGTTAGCAATCTCACTACATCTGTACAGAGCCTAATCCTAATCCAACTGTGCCTCTTCAAGCAGTCCAGAGAACAGTACTGAGCAATCACACACATCAAACGAATCAGACTTAGGGGGTCAAAAGTGCTCGGCCAGTTTTCGACTGCTTAGTGCAAGTACACCCGTAATTTCTTATTTTAAGACACATTTTGAGATTTTCTGTCATTTATGACATCACGCTTTCCCGTTATTGACAGAATTTTCCAGCAGTCTGTTTTCACTGGTATACGGTTAGGGGTGCTCATCTGAAACAGTATAAAACCTCCAGATCAAAACACAGACGAAGTAGCAGAAACAAGCGATAAAAGCTTAAATCAATTACATGCAAACTAACACAATCATCAATCATTAATCAACACTAAAATCAAAGCTTTTTAATGTTACTGAATGAAATATTGAGCACATGAAGAGGTGTAAGATAATATGTAAGGTATCAAAAGTAGAAAATGCAAGCTTTGGGGGGTTTGATGGATGTGATCTATGAATCTGAACCAGACATGGCCTTTATAAAAAAAATAAAAATAAGAAAAGCTTGATTTTCTCAGCTTTTTGATGAAAATGTTGCTTTAAAAATAAAATAAAAATAATAATAATAATAATGAAACGTAATCACATTAAAGTGTTATTAAAAAGATTGCATAAAGGTAGAATAAAATGTTTGTTTTGTTTTGATTCTTTTATTAAAAGCAGAGGCTGTATTATTTTTCTTGACATATTTCATGTTCAGCTATTCATACAAAATCTTCATTAAAGTGAAAATCATAAAATGCTGGTGGTGGCTGGCAACTTTAAAAAAAAAAATTAATGCTTATGAGGTGTGGCATCCTAGTTTTCCTTATCTGCTTTGTACTTTGTGATCAACAAAAACAGAAAAATGAATACTTTTGACGGCATTGATGAACCTGTGGTGGTTTCTGCGGTGGGGAAGAAACGCAAGACATCGAAATGTAATCATATACATGAGGAGATTAAGAAGACACTCGAGTCGGGAGGAACAACAATGCCGGCTGTTGCTTGTTCCACGACAGAATCAAACTTCTGTGGCGCCAGATACTCTTTAATCTGTAATGACAAATAATGAATTTATAACGTTAACAATATGACTCGTTGAATTCATTTTGGGAGCGACGACTGAATGTATTTTTAGTAAAATGCCTGTATATAAGATTAGTATTGATAAAGTTCAGACGCTGTCATTTATGTGAATCAACTTACTTTGTTGTGAATTTTCAATTTGAAAAATAACTTTTATATTGATTGATTAATGGCATCTTGAAAAAAAAAAAAAAAAAAACGTGTCATGGATTTATTGCATTTTGGGGAAAAAATAATCAGTTTTTATAATAAACCTTTCAAAATGTAGATTTGAATTTTTAGTGTTTTCATAACCCAAAGATGCTATGTGAAAGTTTGAAACAGAAAATGGTGGTTTTCACCTTGCCACTTTCTTGATAAAGAAAACTCCTTTTTACTCAAATTAATCAAAATGGAGTCATTGTGTTTTGGAACCAAACTCTTCATTTAGTAGTGAGGAAACTTCACGAATGGACTTATTGCACAGGTGGCAACCTATCAGGGTACCATGCTTGAATTCACTGAGCTCCTGAGAGCGAGCCATTCTTTCACAAATGT
The DNA here is from genome assembly GCF_019924925.1 of Ctenopharyngodon idella. NCBI lineage: Eukaryota > Metazoa > Chordata > Actinopteri > Cypriniformes > Xenocyprididae > Ctenopharyngodon > Ctenopharyngodon idella. Next base: position 53,983,091 of record NC_067222.1, read on the forward strand.
TTGTAGAAGCAGTCTGCATGCCTAGGTGCTTGATTTTATACACCTGTGGCCATGGAAGTGATTGGAACACCTGAATTCAATGATTTGGAGGGGTGTCCCAATACTTTTGGCAATATAGTATGTGTCAAGCTTGGTAAAAATATGTCATTGAGTATGTTTACATGGACAACAATATTCCGATATTAACACGATTAAGACAATACTCCAATTGTTTATATGTTTGCAAAAATCGACACTCTACTTAGTAGAGTAGGCAACGCTGAGCAGCGCATTTCTGATCTTGAAGACCAGAGTACATCAATGGTTACCCGGGTTTTAGATCTTGAAAAAACATTAGAAAAAAGCGACTGAACGCCTGGAGGACTTAGAGAATATAAGTCGCCGGCAGAATGTACGAATCGTAGGCCTGAAAGAAGGTATAGAAGGGTTTGACCCTATTAAGTTCTTTGAGTCCTGGATCCCAGATATCCTTGGTATGCCGATTAAAGATAATCGAATCTAGCTTGAGCGTGCTCACCGCACTGGCCCTCCGAGTCATGCTGACGCTAATCCAAGAGCGGTCTTGGTGAGACTTCACAATTATAGGGATAAGATGGGCATCATGGAAGCGGCAAGGAGAAAGAAAGATATCAACATTGGTGGGAAAAGAGTTTACTTTTTCCAGGACTTTTCTGTGGGGGTACAAAAAAGGAGAGCTGAAACGGCAGAGATCCGAAAGCGATTTCGTGGCGCCGGCATTAAATATGCGTTCATTTACCCTGCTACTATTAAGGTGCTTAATTCACCTACAGGGAAGGTGTTGTACCTGTACACGGTGAAGGATGCAGAGACTTTCCTTAATTCAGTCAGAGACCAACGGACCACTGAACCAGCTGTGTGAGTTAGAAATCATATTTGTGTTGCTTATTGGACTCTTTTTTTGTTTGAGTGTTTTTTGGGCAGAGTTACAACTTATATGCATAAAATGTACTCAGATTTTTTTCTTTAATTTTCAATAGGCCTATATTCTTACGGTTTATACTTAGGTTGATATAGAAATACGATTTGAGATGTTTTGGAGATCAGTACTTTGCTAAGTCTATTAGACGAGGAGTTTTGCTTTTGCGCTACTTTGTACCAGTCACTATTATGACTTTTTCAGAGTTTGGTTTGCCTCTCCAATGGTACCTGATTAATGTTATTTTTATGGTGTTTTCTGTGATATTGAGAGGCTTCCAAAAGCTCTTTATATTTTCTTTATTTACTTTTTTTTTTTTTTTTTTGTTTTCTTTATTTGTTTACGTGTTTATGCCTTGTTTCTCATGCAGGATGTCAGTTCTTACAGCACTATGGAAATAACTTTATGTTTTTCTTATGGATGAATTACATGTGGAGGATATTTTTTGTGATTTATTTTATTTTAAAGGGGGGTGTTGATCCTTGTAACATCTGTAACAAGGTACTAGAAAGTCTCTAAGAATATGCAAAATAGTCTATATATGAAGGTACGTACCTGGAATCTTAAAGGGGTAAATAATGTAATCAAAAGAAAGAAAATTTTAAACATTTTGAAGAGGGTGGTGATTTTAATTGTTTTCTTAATCTTTTTATGGACAAATCTCCTTCTGTTACTTTTGCCCCACAAGCTTCTAGTCTAATATCCAATGCTTGTTATGAACAGAATCTTCTTGGTATATGGAGGTTTCATAACCTTCTAAGGAGTTTACTTTCTTTTCACATCCTCATCAAACCGCCTCCCGTATTGACTATATATATATTTTATGTCATATGGCTCATTTGGTCAACCAAGCTAATATTGGTCCTATTACTATCTCTGACCACGCCCCGGTCACTATCTCTATATGCTTCTCTGATAGCTCAAAACTATCCCCTCGATTTTGGAAATTAAATCCTTATTATTTGATGGATGAGCGGTTTGTTGAATATCTGAGAGAGCAAACAGACTGATATTTTCTTACTAATGATTTAGAAGAGACGGATCCTAGGGTGTTATGGGATGCATACATGGCATATATTAGAGGCATAATTTCCTTTGTAAGCAAAAAGAACAAGGATAAAATAGCCAAACAATTTGAATTAGAAAAGCAAATATCCGATTTACAAAGGCAGTATCATATATTGAAATCAGAAGATATGCTGACTCAAATAAAGTACTCTAAGACATTATTAAATGATTTAATGACGTCACAGGCTGAGAAAGATGTTCTTTTTGCCAGACAACATTTGTTTGAGATGGGAAATAAACCAAAATAGCCTGTTGGCAAAACTTATAAAGAATAGACCTGGCAAAAAGTTTATTTTGGGCGTGAGAGATATAGAGGGGAGAAGGTGTATTGATAATAAAGAAATTAATAATATTTTTAGACAGTTCTATCTTACATTGTATTCTTCTGAAGATAATTTACATAGTTCAAAAGATAACCGATTTTTTTGAAAATTTAACAATCCCGAGTATAACCACCAGACAACATGACTTATTAGAAGCCCCTCTCTCTTTGCTAGAAGTTAAGTCTGCTATTTCCTCTTTACAGCCGGGCAAATCACCAGGCCCTGACGGTTATCCAGTTGAATTTTTTCAGATATTGCAGGATAAGCTTAATGGTTATATCTTGAATACCCTAACTAAAGCATTTGAGGAATCTTCTGTTTCTGATGTTATGAATACAGCATTAATTTAACTTATTTTAAAAAAGGGTAAAGACCCTGAACAATGTGGATCATATCGGCCTATAAGCTTATTAACTGTTGATATAAAAATATTGGCTAAAATCTTAGCAAAACGATTAGAACAGGTTATTCCTAGTATAATTAATGCTGATCAGACAGGCTTCATTAAAGGTCATCAGTCCTATTAAGTTTGGTCCGGAATTAAAAATTTTTTTAATTATAAACAACCAATATCTATTCTTTCCTCATTGGTAGATAATCCTAGCCTGTGTCCTAAAATGAGATCATATTTTTTCTCATGGCAACAAGCTGGTATAAATCATATTTATGAACTTTTACGAAGGTGAATCATGTAATTTGATAAGGTTACATCTCATTTTCATATTACACAAAAAGATTTTTATAAATATTTACAAGTTAGACATTATGTTAACTCTAGAAACGGTGGGCTTTCCATTAGAAATCATGATCACTTTTTGGAGAAATTTTTGCTTGATAGCACAGACACCCAAAAGTTCATATCTAAATTTTACTCAATGTTATATGAACACAGGCAGAATAAGTTTACTGATCTTCAAAATCTTGGAGTAAGAACATTGGGTTTGATGTTGACTCTATCTCATGGGAAAACATTATTAAGCTTCCTGCCATTATTTCTGTCTGCAACAAATTCAGAGAAATGCAGTTTAATATAGTACACCGGGCTTACACGTCACCATATAGATGCAGTAAATTTAATCAACAGGTGTCATCTAATTGTATGAAGTGCAAAGATTCTCTTGGTACTTTTTTCCATTGTCTGTGGGAATGTAGTAAGATAAAACATTTTTGGTTTTTAATTTGCAAGGCCCTCTCAGACATTTGTAAAGTGACAGTTCAAGCCTCACCTTCTATGTGTTTACTTGGTATTTTACCATCTTCTTTTGAGGAATACAAAGATGTTGTTCACCCCTTGCTGATGTTGGCAAGGAAGGCCATTATGAATAAATGGGTTGGAGATAGCCCCCCACTGTATAGGGATTGGTTAGCTATGATAAAGGATCTTATATCTTTGGAAAAACTTAGGTTCCATCTTATGGGTAAACTCACATCATTTAAAGTACACATGAAATCAAAATTGACCTTATTTATTTTGTTAGCTCAAATTGCTAGTTTTGTGGTGAACAATTCATCCGTGCAAGTCAATCCACACAAAAAAATTGTTTAGCTTCGTAATATTTAATCAAAATCTGAAAATGCTCCTCCCCTCTGCAACGGTGCCCCTTCTCTAATGACATCAGTTTGACGGCTTGGGTTGAAAACGCTTAAACCACTCCCTCCAACCGTTAGTCTGCTATGAGCGAGAGATGGAGAGGAGGAGCGCTAAAGTAAAACTCTGCCCTCTATTCAATATTCCGTTTCACTTGGAAATACGTCACAACACTGGAGAAAAGTCGTTTGCAACTTCCGGTTCACGCGGACTTTAACAAAATATGGAAAGAACCATTGAAGTCTCTAGGGATTATTGAAGATTCCAGTATATACCCATAAGGGGAAAACTGTTGTATAAATTTATATTTCCCTGTTTATTTGGCTATTTATATACATGTTCATGTAAATTGGATATGTTTTCTTTTCCCTCCATTGTGTTATAAAGGACATACTGCATATGTGCATATGTATGTTTACGGTTGTGTGTAGTGCTGGTTGTTCTTGATGTGTACAATTAAAAAAAAAAAAAAAAAAAAAGGACAATACTCCGATTAAGAAACTACCATGTAAACAGCTATTTTTGATTACCTTAATCCGACTAAAGTCATTCTCGAAGTAAACACAAATCAAATTAAGACAGGTGGAGTATTCCTACTTTAGTCGCATTATTGACATGTACACACCTTAATCACGCTATTAACGTCATGTGGGAGTTTTCGCCGCACTTTGCTACAGGATACATAATACACACACGGCAGTGCGTGGTATGGAAGCCCGTTTCCGCCACAATTGAGTAAAAAAATATAATTCTGTAAGTCATAATAATGAGAAACTTTCTCGTAATAATGACTTAGTTTCTCATAATAATGAGAAACTTTCTCGTAATAATGAGAAACTTCTATGCATGCGCAGAGCAGCGGAGCAGAAGGGCGTGGCACGCTAGCGACATCCGCTGGTCAAAGTCTCGTAAATGCGAGAACAGCAAACATGGCACGTTATGCAAAACAGTTGTTTTCGTTAAAGTAATCTACAAAGTGCAGTCTATCTATAGTATCATTAAATAACATCAGTTATTATAAATTATCAGTATATCTTCAATACTTTTCCATGCGCACGAGAAGGTGGAACGCAAAGTGGTTTCCGTGGTAACGGTGGAAACTGTTGCATGAACGCGACGGCTTACAAAACTATCAGATTAACGAAGGAATATGACATGTATTCGTTAAGTTTAAGTGCAACGTCTTCATAAAATGTGTGGGTTTATGTGTTAACGTTAACACGTATTTCGCGGATGAGTCTAGGCTATTTGATGTGCAGGTTTGCCTAGACAAGGCGCTGGAAAGCTTTTCTAATATAAACCGGGTCCTAAAGCACTTGCCCAGTCATAAACCTTCATTCCAGTGATATTCCTACAGAAAACACCTTTTAAGATGTTTATGACTCATTAGAATGTATGCAAAAGACAGCTTTCCAGGTGAAGCGTTCTTTAACAGACTTGGATATGTAGGTGTGTGCTGTCTTATCATTCCTCTATCTGTTTGAAATCCATGGACCACCACTCTGTGTTTCTGCTTGTTCATACACAAAAATACAAATGAATAAACGACTATATAACGTCTCATAGGCTACTGATAATTTATCAATAATGTTACTTATTTAATGAATTTATAGATTACACTTTTGCAGAACGTGCCATGGTTGCAGAGTTATCGCATTTGACCAGCGGATGTCGCTAGCGTGTCACTGCCCCGCTGCTTTGCGCATGCGTAGAAGTTTCTCATTATTATTAGAAACTAAGTCATAATTACAAGAAAGTTTCTCGTTATTATGAGAAACTAAGTCATTATTACGAGAAAGTTTCTCGTTATGATAAACGAAGTCATTATTACGAGAAAGTTTCTCAATATAATGAGATACTAAGTCATAATAATGAGAAAGTTTCTCATTATTATGACTTACAGAATTATATTTTTTTACTCAATTGTGGCGGAAACGGGCTTCCATAGCATGGTCAACCTTTTGACGGCAAACAAGAGAGAAAGCTTCAAGCAAGAAGCCACAAAATCAAATTCCTCTTACCTCATCTCTCATCCAGTAGGCTACCTATGAGATTGTCGCTGTGGACTGAATGACAGTTGCCGAATTAAAGTACAGGAGGCCTGTCGCTGGAGAATTTGTATCCGCCGTCGTCTATTTACAGAGCCCCACACATGGGAGGGAAAATAAATAGTAGGCTAAATCATGAGAACAATTTACTAATTCATTTCCTCCATTTACTAAATTGAGTGCACGGTTTACTAATTTGTTCCCTCGATTTATAAATCATGCACATGATCAAGGGAACGAATTAGTAAATCATGCGCACAGTTTATTTATTTTTCTTGCATTCATATGCGGGGCTCCGTATCTATACGAAACACACAAAGCTGTATATGGTACCCTGACAAAGACGAACTGATGTGAAATTCTGTAGAGGATGTCGGATGGCGTGCCGTGGGGACATAACGACGTTGCACTTTTGAGCATGAACAGAAAAACTTCTTTACTTTTCCATTGTTCTCTATTCAGAATATTGGGTTTAGTGTTGCACAAAATATTCTCTATTTCTGTAAAGCTGGACATTTTAATAATGATCAAATGACTGAGTTCAGCTGTGAGAATAAAACCAACCTGTTTGTTCCTCAGTATCTTCATGTTTCACACTGAATGTTTCTTCAATCTTCATGTCTTCAGTCTCATATTTAATAAACTCCATCTTTATGTCTTCAGCCTCCTCTTTATTAAACTCCATCTTTAAGAAGAGAATAATTAACGGTTTAGAGAAAAAAAAAAAAAAAAACACTCAAAACTAACACTATAATAAACACTTAATATTTAGGCATTTATGATCTACACTTGGTATTTATTGAATTCTAGATTATATTTAAATGATTACACTTTGATGAAAACATGATTAGTTAGTTTGTTAGTGTTTGTTGTTGTCGTTCATGTTCACCGTTTGAGCAGCACGAGTCGTGATTCACTGAATCATTTCTCAAAGTATTTGATTCAATTGACTCGGGGTTGAAAAGTTCAGTTTCTCCATCATTACTCGCCAGAGACTGAACTCGTGTTCATGATAAACTGATTTATGATATATAGAGAGAAATGAGACGCAGGTTTACTGTTTCTCATCAGTGGATGAGCTTTACTCACACAAATATCCTTCATTACACTTAGATAAATAAATACATTAAATTAACTCATTTCACATCGCTTGTTAAAAAAAACAAATGTATAATTCGTTGAACTGTTTCTATCGGTTAAAACAGCTTAAATTCATAAAACAAACCTTTCTTCATCAGAATCACAACAGATGCAGGAGCGGCGCAGTCTTATGACGTCATGTCGTCAATCCAAAATAAAAGTCCTGTTCACACACAGCATTGTCTAACAGGGTATCTGCGGGGCATTAAAAGTATAAAAATTTTTTACTACTACCAGTTTATATTGAATATAGCCTTCATAATTAATACATTTGATTTGCTGTCAAAAAATATGTACATTGATGTGATACACACACAGAACCAGTTTGGTAATTGCCTCCGGCCGGTGCAAAATTGTCGTAATGCCGTTTTGGACAGTGGCGGGCTGTGACCTGCAGAAAGCTGCATCAGTGTTGCCAAGTTACTCAGTCTTTGTTACACATCAATATGCTACAAATGCAGTTTTTTTTGTGTGTGGTGTAAATATAACCTATTCTGAAGCAATATCTCATCTTATTTAAATCTGCATTTTTGTGATATTTACCCCGAAGGCTTTTTTTTTTTTTTTTTAACCTTTTATAAAGGGTATTTCCCCCCTAACCTTATTAAATGTATGCTGGATTTTTTTTTTTATTTGATCAATAAATTAAATTAGAATAATTAGACACACAGGGCTATTATCAATCAAATCAATGGCACTTATAAATGACAGCTGCTTTAAATAAGAGATTGTTTTAAATATTTTTTGAAAATACAATTAAGAAATATTGTGGAGAAAATGACTTTTAAACATGAAGCGGCAGTAAGTGGCTGCATTTGACCCCCTTAATGATTGAGTCATTGATTCAAAAGATTTGTTCAAACGGCCGATTTATTCAAGAATGAGGCAGTTGTTTATAAATGAGTCATTGAATCTTTGATTCAACCGATTCATTCAAAACACTGAATCATTCAGTAAAGATGGCCGAGTTTTGCTGTGAGGTGCGTGCGCAATGGTTCTGTTGTGATCTTGGTTCGGAACTGTTTTCACTGCTGAAATACAACAAAAACAGTCAATACTGCGTCTTATGTAAGTGACTTAATATTAACTATTTGTTTATTGAACTGTCGTGACATCAGTATCGCATTTAACTGTATCTATAAATATAAAAACTCCACATTTTGAATTTTTACCACATGTTAACTGAGTTTCCTTGTGTGTGCTGTTCTCATATAAAAGAGTGCGAAAATCTCAAACATGCGTGAAGATAAATTGCAGTATTTGTGACAGCTCAAGGCTTAGATATGTGTCCAAACTGCTCATAATTTGACTGCAATCTGAGGGTTTTGTTGCAGAGCTTGGAAATTTGTCTGTGACACCACAAAATAACAGAAAAATCATGGAGTGAAGGCACAGCTTAAAGTACATCTCTAATGAAGAAATCAAAAGGTTTTGCTTTCGCAAGATTCTCTGTCTACAACACTCAGTATAAAGCCAAAGACCCTGATTGGCCAGTGTAACGATTATTATTTTCACTCAAAATCTTTTCTTTCTTATTAAAAACACTGAATCTCTTATTTTGAATATATTATTTGATTTCATTGTATTGTCTTTTGATTTAATTATGCTGGTATGTATATTTTTGGAGTTTTATATATGATTTGTAATGAAGTGTACTGCCCCTTTAAGAAACGCTTAACTTTGGGCGCGTTCTCTCCTGTGGCTCAGTAACGCTAAGCTACACTGAGATGAGGATATCTGGTGGCTCACGGAGCCAAAGGTAATACAATTTCAACATATTAGTTGATGTTCATGTCAAAAGCTGTTCTTTTGAGTGTTTAAACTTGATTTACAGTGTGGGATTACACCGATGTGGCGTTTTTGTCGAAGTTTATATTGTTTGTATGCTCGCGTGGCTTAAGCTGCTGTTATTTCCTAACAGATGAAGTTTTTGAGAAGCCACACAATACATGCTTTCTAATATTAATGCTTCGTTTGTCCAAGTATGTCATTGTTCTGATATGTTTATTGTTTAAACTGTTATGTGAAAATCTTATTAAACTGTTAAACTGTTATGTGAAGTTTTATATATGTTTTACATAAAATAAGTTACTGCTAAGCTACACTGAGATGAGGATGTCTGGTGGCTCAAGGAGCCAAATATGAAGTTTTTGAGAAGCCACACAATACATGCTTTCTAATGTTAATTCTCCATTTGTCTAGTTCTTCCGTCTGTCCAGAAAATAAAGAGGCAGCTAGAGATCAGTCAAAGAAGTTTGATGTCCATTTTATTCTCTCTCACTCACACACACACACACACACCCACCCCCCGCAGAGTCCACATCCCATCACATGGGACCGGTTACACCAGCAAAACAAACTCAAGAATCACTGACTGCACCTTTCACATTAGAATAAATACAAAAGTAAAGATTGGACAATTGACATCTGCCCTCATATAGCTGCTGTTATTTAGAGCTGTAAAAAATTAATAAATAAAGAGAGACATGAAAAAAAGGCTTTTAAAAATGCAATTGAATTACTAACTGGAATAATTCTGTGACATTTTTCTCAGTACCAGCCAGGTTACATGTTAAGACTTTCTTATCCTTACACCCTCAAACATTCCACTGTTGCAGAAGGACAAGCCTAAAGGATTCACCTTTTGGACACCCTTGGTCAGTTGCACCTTCAGGAATGCCAACATCATCTGTAAATTTAATGACAATGGTCTTTGAAGGTAGGAAATTTAGATGTCTCATGGTCCGTTCAGTACTTTCCCACACACACTTCCTGGTGATGTTAAAACTGATCATGTCACTTGAAATGCCATCCCAGGAGGTAAAAAGATTTCTTTAGAGAAGATTAACTGACTTTGAAGGAAAAGGAGAATGCACCATGCCAGAACGTAGAATGAAAAACGTTGTAAATCACATAGTAGATAACACTATTGAACACATATAGTTGAACTTGAGATTCAATTTTTATAGCTGATTGTTTACTTCCTTAATTCACCTGTTCAGGTTTAGTGTATAGCCTCATTTATTTTGTCTATACAGTACAATTACATTCACTCACTCTGTGTGCTGTGACTGATTCACATCTAGGAAGGATCTTGCAATTGCCTCATTCAAATCCACATCTTCAGAATCTGTATCATCAAAAAGATAAGCATAGCATCTATCAAAAAGAGAAAACATTGTTCAGTTAAGACAGAACCATCTTTTCCAGCAGAAACGTTTTCATTGAGGGTAATTGTAATCTAGCAATGAAGTGCTTTTAAAGAATATTTTCTTGTCACACAAGGTGGTACCACTCAAACATAAACATGTGCTTCATCTACATATAAACCTTTCATTTAAAATATTAACAGAGAACCTTTTATTGAATAGTCTGACACATATACACTTTGTAAATATGTCCAGGATAAAGAGATATTAGCATTGGCTATCGGCCAAAATGAGTTAAAAAATGTAGGATATTGGCAAAAATCCAATATTGTGCATCCCTAGTTCTAGAGAAGCAGCAATGTATTTCACATTATATTGTGTACCTCAACAGTCATGTACATTGATGAATTCATTTAGCCATTTCTGCTCTCCCAAATGAACACCTTGAGATGTGTGAGCTCTACTTAGAGTACTTAGAGCTCGCACAATGCTTCGTTTCTCCACAGATACAAGTCTGAGGGACAGGTCCAGGACGGGCACCTGGTTCCTGCACTTCAGCCATCCTCAGAGGTTATATCTGCAGAATAATAGCCAATGGTTACGTCGTGTTAAGGCAGGGGTGTCCAAACTCAAACCCACTGTCCTGCAGAGTTTTGCTCCAACTTGCCTCAACTCACCTGTCTGGAAGTTTCTAATATGCTTATTTAGAGCTTGATCAGCTGGTTCAGGTGTGTTTAATTGGGGTTGAACTCTGCAGGACAGTGGCCCTACAGGAGCGAGTATAGAGACCCCTGTGTTATGGGAAAATAATTTATGGTTGAGGGTTTTTTTTTTGTTTTTTACTAATTTAATATTATTGTTTCTAGTAATTGAAAAAATTTAAACCTTTGTAAGTAAATTTGATTCTTCATTTTCATCTTCATGTAAGCACCCAGTAATGGCATTAAAATAACTCTCTTTTTCCACTTGCCCTTGAAGAGTCCAGTAGTGTCCTCGGGAGAAGACGTCTTCCTCTCCTCTGTCAGGGTGTGAGGGAGGACACAGGGCCTGTTTAGCAGCCTTTTCCTCATCTTCAGTAAAGGCCAGTGCTGCTGCTCTGAATTTACTAGATGACCGGACAAAATATACATTCTGGCGGTCATATCTCTTACTAATTGTTAAGTTTTTCAGAAAATATGAAACACCCTCTTCAAACTCTAGTGTGTCGTTGTTCTTTGAAGATAAGTATACATGTTTTCCATCAGTAAGGGCACTTGTTGAGCTAACCTTCAATGAAGAAATTTGAATATTTGTGCCATCTCTCACAAAGGTGACCACTAATAAAACTGTATATGACTGAAGTATAGCAGCACTCACTGTCTGGTTGTCTTCTGTAATTTTATACTTATATATTACTTCACAAGGGTAAATTACTTTACATAACATAATAAGAACATATCACTTAAATGCAGGCAAAATGCATTACCAGCACAATGAAATAGAAAAAAAAAAAAAACATTAACACAGAAGGTAAAACAGACACTGAATATAGTAGGGAAACTTTGAACACAAAACATAAGGAAAACCAAATTGGGAGCACATCGTAAGCACACTGATTAATTACTAACAAACCACAGGAGATTCAAAATTAATTAAAACTTCCACATAGAATTAAATGATCAATCACACATTCATTTTTTTTTTTTTTTTACACTGCACTGCACTACATCATGCTCACAACACACTCAAATCAGGTCAGCACAGATTTGGCAGAAGTCTGGGTGGGTGTCCTCACTAAAAATTCCCACAAGTTCTCCCCTTCTTCCTCTACCTACATATCCTACAGGTTAGCAAAGAAAGGAAATATTTCAATGTTCATTGTTTTTGTTGTGTTTTAATTCATCATTGAAAGCAAAACACCCCATGGAAACAACCAACAATGAATTCATTCCTGGAGTGCAGTTTTTGAAAATGTCTCCACATTGCCTACAAGTTTCCAGTCTGTACATTTTATAGTACTCTGTCTTGTAGGATGTGGAGAACACAGTCCAATTTGTGACACCTGTACACATGTAAAATCACACAGATTAAAAAATCAGTTCACTTTTGTAAATCATACAAAAGAATAGAGTCATAATATTATATTCATAATAATAAAATGATTATGTATTTCCATGCAGCAAGAGTGATAGGGAACGCGTTGCACTCTGCCAGCCACCAGCCCACCAGAATCAGACTGGCAGCTGCCACCAGGTCACGTGACCTGTCAGTGGCTGCTCCTGCCAGCCAGCTGAAGATTGAACCCCTACTGAAATAGTTAGCATTCAGTAGTATATTGCACAGCAAAATCCCCTGAGTTAAATCAACTCTGCTCAGAGTACATATGGTCCCTCTCTAAATAGTGTTAAAGTAACACTGAAGCAGAGTTAAAGTTAATGAAATAATTAAGCAATTAATTAAGTGATGATTGTGCATTAGTGATGAACACCTGCTGTTAACAAGCAGAATCACTGAAGAAAAAAGAGACACAGGAACTACAACTGACTTCAGTCACAGCCTTATTAATTGCTTAATCATCACATTAACTTTAACTCTGCTTCAGTGTTACTTTAACACTATTTAGAGAGGGACCATATGTACTCTGAGTGGAGTTGATATAACTTGGGGGATTTTACTGTGTGCATGCATGGTTGTGTGCAATGAAATGCAATTAACACTTACTGTCAAGCCAAAGAATATGGGCTCGTCTCCTGAAGGCTTCCTGTGTCACAAGGTCTCTGAAGCATCAATGCATCAATGAAAATGTCCTCCAGAACAGATGCTGGCAACTGTAAGCAAATTAACAAAAATGAGAAATATGAAAGAAAAGATAATGGCCCCAATGCCCAGTTCTTGAAATTATCTATTTGTCTTTGTTCTTGGTATAACAGTATCTCACAGAAGTGAGTGCACCCCTCACATTTTTGTAAATATTTTATTATATCTTTTCATGTGACAACACTGAAGAAATGGCACTTTGCTACAATGTAAAGTAGTGAGTGTACAGCTTGTATAACAGTGTAAATTCCCCTCAGAATAACTCAACACACAGCCATTAATGTCTAAACCGCTGGCCACAAAAGTGAGTACACCCCTAAGTGAAAATGTCTAAATTGGGCCCAAAGTGTCAATATTTTGTGTGGCCACCATTATCTGACATATGTCTCTATGGCTCTGTTCTGGAGGAGCGTGGTATAGAAAGTGGGAGGAGTTGGATCTAGATCCAACTCCGCCCCTGGATCTCATGTTCTGCAGTGAGGACCATCTCGTCTCGGACACAGCTAATGAGATTCTGCTCTCTTTTGGAGCCTGTTCCTAGCGGCCAGTCGATGAATTGCGGCTTACGTACTGGCTTCACGAGAAACTGGGGGACGTTGCTGCTTGGTTTTCACTTTTCCAGTCGGGATGAAAATGGCGACTTCAAATTTCCTGGGGGTGCCAAAACACAGAAGAGCGCCACAAGAGCGTTAGTGGCCGAAAGAATATTGCATCCGTAGTGGTTTAGCACTACCATAGAGAATAGCCCTGTCCAAATACCAATGCTGCGTCCCAATTCGCCTACTTCTACTATGCCCTAAAAGTATGTACTCTTTCTGTGAACAAAAATACTTTTGAATCTTCAACTTCTACTGCTTTGTCGGACAAAATGGTGGATTCGGCATTATGATTGGTTAGATCGCCTGTCAATCAATCTCTTGGCGAAGGGTCAATTCAATTAAATAACACAGTGTGCACCGTTTCATCAGATTTGTAAGGTAAATCATTTATAAACCTACGCCAAAATAGGTTTATGTTTCTAATCAGGATATCAATGTAGACTTTATATGTTCAGCGCAATTTCAAAATAAAAGTTTATACTGAGTTTGCATGTTTTGATGTCCACATATTCTTGTTCAAGAAATTACAGTAGCTGTAGCATTTCTATCGTAAAGTGGCCACATATGAAAGATTAAGTACATATTAGAATTAAATGTTGTTTGGCCAATATTAAAGGATTTGATCTGCTATAAAGTGCAACAATCACCAGGCCGTTGGCGCCCTCTGCAGGCATTTGTTATAATACATAATGTACATAAGATGATTGTTTAAATTGTGTATATTATGTATTTTAATAGTGTTGTTCTATAAAACCATATGATTACTTGCTCTTGATACTTTATTTAAACCAAATATTACTGCCTCATTGTTATTATTATATATGTATTTTAAATCATTTTAAAGGGTCTTTGCTTAGGTCTATTTTTATTACCACAAAAATATCAGATTACTCGATTAATTTCATTTGTCTTATTCAAGATTATATATTATAACATTTTTTATTAAGTACTGTTGTGGTATGAATAATAAAACAAATGTGTTGTGTTAAACTGCAAGCATGAGTAATCGTACAGACAACACATTCTCATATAACCTGACACCAGCTCAATAGCTCCTGCAGCCCGAGAATTATATTTATTTTAAATAAATTAAATACATAAAATGTTTTCTTTTTTAATTTTATTTTTTATAACATGCTGTCTTAAGTAATATGACAGTTTGATCTTTATATTATTTTTTTTTTAATGAATCCAAACATATAGCACATATATAATGATCAAACCTGAACTTTCAGTGAAGATTCAAGGTGGACTTTGCTGTAAAAACCACATCATAAGACACACTTCAGCTGGATCACTAATGGCTCATTGGTGCTTGTGGCTATAAATGCTGTGCTCCCAACACCCTAATCCTTGATATTTTGAATTTCTTTTTTCTACTAGTGCTGTCCACATGGACATTTATAACTATTCCAAAAAGTATAGTCTGGACCTCCTCTGGAAATGAAATATGGAGGCTGGACCTCATGGAAATTTAACTGAATACCCCTGATATAAATTGTTTAACAAGTGCAAGCAATGCATTGATGTACAAGTCCCAATGAAAAATAATAAAAAGACATTACCAAAAGAAGTCTGTATGATGTGATGTTGATTGAAATGATTCTTTTTTTATATATATAATTTTGCTTCTCATTTTTGTTATCAGTAATGATTTAACATTATATCACTTGATGAAATATGCAGTTATAAGTTGTAAAGTATATTGACATCAATATGCCATCCCATAATACCTGAAACAATGTCACCATATTTTTTATGATGAATTCTTAGCAACCACAACAGCTGCTAGATGAGCACAAAAACATTTTTACAGTCACCATGAAATCAAAACTGATAATACTTGTTTTTTTATGAAATATTGCAATATTTATTAAAAATAATAAATCTTTTTTTATTTCAAAAAAGGGGGGAGACGAGAGCCATGGGAACGGAGCGATATAAGCGGCACGTTAAGCATTAAATGTCCCATGGAGGAGCTCCGGAAGGACAAAAAGAGGACGACTGCTGCTTTACTTTTGTTTTGTTTTGCCGGTTCCATCCTCCTTCTTCCCTGAGCCGAAACCCAGAAGGAAGGAGGAACGCACTGCCAAAGATCCCTCACCGCTGTGGGAAAGGGGGACTCACTGCCGGGTGCGCAAAGCTGGAGAAGTTGTCGCCGTCCACCAGGCAGCAGAGGAGTGTTGAGCCGTCCACCGAGTGGTATCATGGAGGAGTTCACCCAGCTGGTGGAAGACTGGATGGCAGTGCCTCTTGTGTCTCCTCATCCTTCCGTCTCCTTCTCTCTCGCCTCATCTGTCCTAACCCTTAGGTGCTGGAAAAGGTTAGGGGGTAAGTGACAAGCAGGACAAGGCCGTGGGAACGAAGTGAGTGCAAATGAGCATCACCTGCCCACCACACCGGTCTCGAGTCCCACGGAGGAGCTCCGGAAGGATAAAAAGAGTGACGGCAGTGCAAGACGAGAGAGGACCAGGCCTGGATTTTATGTTGTTGTTTTGTTTAAATTTATGCGGCAGTCGCCCGTAATTTATATAAATATTTTTTTAAATAAATCTTGTTTCTCTTCTTTTCCAAAGTTCATGTAAGCTGTGCTTGGACCCGTATTTGCATCTATGTACATATAAGTTTTTTTCCTAGCACACGAGGATTACATTTTTCTCAGGACGCATGAATCCGTGCGAAGCTTTCTTTTCCTCAGGACGCATGAATCCACGCATGGGAATTCACTTACTATGGGTTCCTCGTTTTGACTCTCCGGCTTAAGGAGCAAAACTTGGAACCAGTCATGGTCGAGGATCTTGTCCAAGTCAATCCTCTTGGTTGGATCTGTCTCCATACACGAAGATATCAGTTCTTTGCTTTCTGTGAAGAAAGTGGGGAGAGATGTCAGATTATTATTGTTAATTTTATACTTTGTGTAACTGATCACATTATTTTAAGCTGTAATGAAAGTTCCTGTATGATTCGTTCACATGCTCTTACCTTTGGAAATTCCTGCTTTTCTCAAGATGTCGGCAATGACCTCAGGTTTGACCTTGTAAGGGTACTTCCCAAACAGCATCACAAACAACAGTACACCTAAAGAATATACTGTTGCCGGCTTGGCGTGGTACCTCCATGTTCTCCGGAAAGCTTCAGGGGGAGCGTGAAGTTTTGTACCTGAAAGAAAGAACAAGATTTTGTCCATTGCAATGAATTTGTATTTCTACAGCTTTTTGTCTATTTATTCAACAAGTGATCTTTGCTGTTTTTGGCTCTGTCTAGAAAGCTCATTATAACTTGTCACCATAGATTTGTAGAATACGTACCAATGTACCTTGTATAACCAAACGTCTTGAAGCTTCTACCAACACCGAAGTCGATTAATTTGACCTGCAAGCTGTTCTCATTGATTAGCAGGTTTTCTAGCTTGATGTCGCTGTGGTAGATTCCCTTTTCAAAGCATATTCTTGCAGCAGTAACAACTTGATGCATCACAACTCGTGCTTTTGACTCGCTGATTCTGCCACCATTTTGCACTAAATACTGCCGCAGATCTTTGCAAGGCGTGGGCCGCTCTATGACCAGTATGTAGTCATTCCGTGTCTCATACCAGTCCAGCAGCTTTATTATTTGGGGAACGCTGGGGCCTTCGCTCACACGAATCATCATAGCGACCTCATTTGGAAGCAATTTGCCAAATAGACTCTACAGGAGATAAAAGTTACACAAAAGTGAGATAATTAGAGGACGTGATGTAACTCATCTTAATTATGTCCTAAGTAGGTTTGAAGTCTTTAAACTAATTCAACTGGAAATAGTTACTGAAGTTGCGGTCACATTTACGGCTGATTGTCGAAATTTCGCGGGGCAAAATTCAGTCATTTTAACAGGAATCCACACGCTCTGGAGTTTTGCGTGAGGGTGGAAAAGCTCGATCATGTTGGTCATGTGAATGTGCCCTGCTGACCAACAGAAAGCTGCTTGGTTTGAAAGTTAATACTCTACTGACAATGGACCTTTTTTGCCCGCAAAATTTCGTTAAAATATCCAACCGCTAATGTGACCGTGTACTCTGAGAGTAAGAAAATAAGGGGAGCAGCAGCCTACTTACAAGTCGCTCATTTTCATAGCATTCTGTCTTGAACACATATTTGAGTGCCACCTGTTCTCCAAGGGAAACAAAAACAGAAAGATTTTTTAGTGAGAATGGGTTACAATAAATTAATTATCTGAGCAGAGGTCACATGATTCTAGTAATGAACCTTGATGTAACTTTTAATAAATTTAAAGAGTACCAAATACTTTTATTAGCAAGGAAAGAAACAAACCTTTCGTGAATCAGACAATCGCATTCCTTCATACACTTTTCCAAATCCTCCTTGACCCAGAAGTCTACCAATTTTATAGTCCTTGTTAATGTCCCCTGTAAAAATAAAAGAAAGATTAAATATGTATATATATATATATATATATATATATATATATATATGATGTATATAGTAAATGTACAGTATAAACCATAAAATGAAAGAACACTTTAAAAATGGACACATTACTGTGGTGTTATGGGGCCTCACACAACCAAAATCCATCCTCAGTCCACATTAATGAAGAAGACTTTAATGTTGGGGTTACTCTGTGGTAGTAAACTGACCTCTCTTTGCATTTGAACTTAAATTGATAATTTCATCCTCAGTTTTCCAAAAATTGTCATGACACAGTTGGAGAAGTACTGTTGTTCCCGTTGGATGACACAGTTGGAGAAGTACTGTTGTTCCCGTTGGATGACACAGTTGGAGAAGTACTGTTGTTCCCGTTGGATGACACAGTTGGAGAAGTACTGTTGTTCCCGTTGATGTCCTCTTGCTCTTGTCTGGGAGCATCAACCTCCTGCACAGTGTTGAGGGTAGATACACAGCTGTGCCAGCTGTACACTGAAGTGCTGCTGTTTTCTTCAGCTTCATCTTCGTTAACCTTCTCCACAGCGCTGAAGGAAGACACATGGCTGTGCAGTGTAGTGGCGCTGCTGTCTTCAGCTCTATGCACATCTACTTTAACTACCCACACACCGCTGAAGGGAGACACATGGCTGAACACTGAACTGTTAGTGTCACTGCTCTCTTCAGCTTTGTCCAGTGAATGAACAATGTTGTTGTTGCTGGGAGTGTTGATGCTCTGGGTGTTGATCTTCTGTTCATCTTCACCATCAGAGCATCTCTGAGGTTTTTGGTTCCTGCAATTTCTGCACCGACCCTGTAGGGCTTCGATGGGCGTTTTCTTGGATTTCCTAGAAAAAGCCCATGTAAAAAGCCTCCCTCTCTTCTTCTTTTCTACTCTCTCAGGGACAGGTGTTGGTGACATACATGCAGAAGGATCATGGACTGCAGTGCAGCTGTGAGATGTGCACTGCCCCATTGCGTCAGAAGTCTCGCTGATGTTCTGTCACAAACTTTATCACAAATCGATTTAACTTCTATAGCACACAGATCAGTGAAAAACTACAAATCAAGTGATATAACACACAGACCGAGTGATATAACACAATTTGAGCCACTTTTCACCACAGATGTACTACAACACTAGTCAGATCGATTGATGCAGCAGAAAACAAATGAGCTGAACTTCAGGCTGCGCGAGGCTCCATGTGAGACACTCTGGTTGTGACGTCACAAGTGCTGTTGCCAAGGGATTTTTCGAATGTTTTGTTCGTGATCATATACAGATACATGCGAACGATAACTGCTATTGTTAGACATAAAATAAATATATTTATCAACTTTATCTTAAAATATTTCTAATTTCAAAAGCTTCATGTCACGATTACTACAACTTCTGATGTCAAACACGGAGCTCGACGATCATGATCGACTCGAGGTAAAAAGCGTACTGTCGTTCACAAACATTACTGATTAAAAGAAGTAAAATGATTTAAAAGAAATAAAGTGTCAGTGGCGCTTGATCATTGTTCAAAATTAGAAAGAATGATGGAAAACTTCGATATTATGATGTTTTCATGAAGCTTGAAACGTCTTGCCTGAATTCAGCACCCAGATAGTGCAGACATCTGTGCGACGACTCATTTTCATCTGGAAGACGTATATTTTAGGGCGAGGCGTCCCTGCTGTCAGAACGACGTCTAGGCGATGTCTAGAAGACGTTAATAATTCAGGACGTCGGCAATCCGCTCTTTTAAAGACGTTTATCAGATGTTTATACGGCTGCAAGACATCTGATTTATGTAGCCCAGACATCGTTTTAAGATATAATTCCTCCCATTAATAAAATTAACTCACAAAATCCAGCCATTACACATCTTCACGATTAAATAACGTTAAATAACCACGCTGTTCTGAACCTACAATAAAACACGCATTTGTTGATGATTTTAAAAATATTTATTAGGCAAAAAAAAAAAACGTATTTCTAATTCATTATATTGATTACAACTTTTAATTAATTATAAAAATCCATTAACATAACGCCATAACATATATTTCAAACAAAACAATACACTTACAATAACATACATTTAATTTAAATAAACAATTACACCCTCCCTGGAGCCAAGCGAAGAAAATCTTTGATATATTTCTCCGCCTCTGCTTCCGTTGGAGACGGCAGGACGGGATTCCTCATGGCTGAAGCTGCATGTAAAAAAAACAAACAAACAAATAAAAACACTTTATTTTTTAAAACGAATAAATCTGTCAAAGATAGCCAATCAGCGAGTTCAGGTGCGTCAAACTCTTCCTGCGCGAGTCTACTGGCGCGTGTCCTGACGAGTTGTGAGGGAAAATGTGCTTAAGGTAAGTATAAAACAAATATATTTTAATACTAATTGTGTGGTGTCTGTGATCGGTTATATAATAGCCTTGAAATGACCTTATGTTGATTGAGTTGATCATGATAATCTGTTAGTTAGCGACTAACGAGCGAGTTGTGCCCGTTTCTGTGGTTGGGCAACGACACTCATCTGATCGGTTAACCCAAGGTCCGGTAAACAAGCCATTATATTTGCTAACTATTTTTGAAAATGGCACTTTGCTGTTGGTATTACCACATGTTTGATTATGTTTGACTCGTGAACATGTTAGCCAAGTACTTATTTAACTTAACGCTGTAATTTCCTGCCATTGGATCTAATGCATGTACAACATTTGAACTTACCGGTTAACAGTGACCCGATGTTTGTCTTTCTGATCCCCGCTGGTCTCCTCTCCCACACCAGTTCAGCTGGCGGGCGACATCAGTGCTGAAGACCTTGGAGCAGATTCTCCAGACGGTCTTCTTCATTGTCGGCCCGCCGCTGATGGATAATCTGTTCACCTTCAACAGGTACATTAAAATACGCTTTAGCAAAGAAATGGACCTCTTCTGTACTGTACTAAACACTAGTGCCCGTCAAATGTTTGGAATAATTAATCTTTGTAATGTTTTTGAAAGTCTGTTCATGTTCACCGACTGCATTGATTTGATACAAAATTTAGTCCAACAGTAAACATTTTATATTATATTTATATGAACTGTTTTCTATTTTGAAAAGCAATTCCTGCTCTGCAAAGCTGAATTTTCAGCAGCACATGATCCTTCAGGAATCATTTTAATATGCTGATTTTTCTGCTCAAGAAACATTTGTGATTATTATCAGTGTTGAAAGTTGTGCTGCTTCATAGTTTTGTGGAAACTGTGATAAACTTCCTTTCAGAAGTTTAGGGTGAGTAACAGTTTTAATCAGCAAAGATCAAAAATGACAAATGCATTTATAACATTTCAGAAGATTTACATTTCAGATAAATGCTGTTCATTTGAACTTAGTGATCCTTTTTTAGGATTCTTTGATGAACAGTTTCCTCAAACATGAAGCGGCAAAAACTATTTTAACGTAGATAATAAGAACCATCATCAATAATTGACCACCAATAGTAATTGCTAATATCCAAGCATAAAAATGTCTTATTAGAATGTCATGTGACACTGAAGACTGGAGTAATGATGCTGAAAATCAAGCTTTGATCAGAATAAATGACATTTTACAATATATTCAAATTGAAAAGTTATTTAAAATAGTAATAATATTTAAAGGAACACTCCACTTTTTTTGAAAATAGGCTCATTTTCCAACTCCCCTAGAGTTAAACAGTTCAGTTTCACAGTTTTCGGATCCATTCAGCTGATCTCTGGGTCTGGCGGTACCACTTTTAGCATAGCTTAGCATAGTTCATTGAATCTGATTAGACCGTTAGCATCTCGCTCAAAAATGACCAAAGAGTTTCAGTATTTTTCCTATTTAAAACTCGACTCCTCTGTAGTTACATCGTGTACTAAGACCGACGGAAAATGAAAAGTTGTGATTTTCTAGGCCGATATGGCTAGGAACTATACTCTCATTCCGGCGTAATAATCAAGGAGCTTTGCTGCCGTACCATGGGTGCAGCAGGCGCAATGATATTACGCAGCGTCTCTCACAAATGTCTCCATGGTTGCAAGCCACGCTCCCTGTGCAAGCAGGGGTCACAGGCGCTGCGTAATATCATGAAATGGATTTGAAAACGGTAAAACTCAACTGTTTAACTCTAGGGGAGTTGGAAAATGAGCCTGTTTTCAAAAAAAGTGGAGCGTTCCTTTAACTGTTAATGTTTTCAAAATCTTCATTTCAAACTTTTGGCAAGTAGCATGTAAACATACACACTTCATTTCATTAGTAGTTGTAGGTGGACAATTGCATTTCTTACCATTCTCTGCAGAAACCCTCTGTCTGACAGACTTTGCTCCAGCCGGTCTAGACAAAGTTGACAAATAACTTACATGTACATTGATTTGGTACAAGACTCAAGACTGGATTTTCCTGTCTCACGCCAGAAGTAGCTGTAAGTAAAAATTTACTGTGAGGTTTTCAATGTTTTGTGACAATGTTTTCATTGTCACGTGTGCCTCTGACTTAGTGGATGTTACCACTCATGTAATTTTTTTTTTTTTTTTTTTTTTTTTTTTTCACTCTTTTACCTGGTTTGGTTAAAGGGTTAGTTCACCCAAAAATGAAAATTATGTCCTCAATTACTCACCCAAAGGACGTCTAAACCCGTAAGACCTTTGTTCATCTTCAGAACACAAATTAAGATATTTTTGATGAAATCTGAGAGATGTCAGTTCCTTCATATACTGCCTTTGCAATGAACACTTTGACTCTTCAGAACGTTTATAAAGAGATCAGAAAACTAATCCATATGAATTTAGCAGTTTAGTCCAAATTTTCTGAAGACTCGATTGCTTTATATCAGGGGTATTCAACTAAAATTTAAGGAGGTCCAGTTAAAGAAAATGTATTCCCTATCTCAGTCTCACTCACCCGTTTCACTCCCTATCTCTGTCTCACTCACCCGTTTCTCCCCCTATCTCCGTCTCACTCACCCGTTTCTCCCCCTATCTCCGTCTCACTCACCCGTTTCTCCCCCTATCTCCGTCTCACTCACCCGTTTCTCCCCCTATCTCCGTCTCACTCACCCGTTTCTCTCCCTATCTCCGTCTCACTCACCCGTTTCTCCCCCATCTCCGTCTCACTCACCCGTTTCTCCCCCTATCTCCGTCTCACTCACCCGTTTCTCTCCCTATCTCCGTCTCACTCACCCGTTTCTCTCCCTATCTCCGTCTCACTCACCCGTTTCTCCCCCATCTCAGTCTCACTCACCCGTTTCTCCCCCATCTCAGTCTCACTCACCCGTTTCTCTCCCTATCTCCGTCTCACTCACCCGTTTCTCTCCCTATCTCCGTCTCACTCACCCGTTTCTCCCCTATCTCAGTCTCACTCACCCGTTTCTCCCCCATCTCAGTCTCACTCACCCGTTTCTCCCCCATCTCAGTCTCACTCACCCGTTTCTCCCCCATCTCAGTCTCACTCACCCGTTTCTCTCCCTATCTCCGTCTCACTCACCCGTTTCTCTCCCTATCTCCGTCTGACTCGTATTTTTCTCAACTTTCTCCGTCTCAATCGCCTGTTTCTCTCCTTTTCTCCGTCTTGCTTGTCTGTGTCTCTGCCTTTGTTTTCTACATGTATCGCTATCTTTCTTTTTTTTTCTACCGTCTTTTCATGTGTAACTTGCCTCTAACTCTCGCATCTGTCTGCACTGTAGAGTCAAAGATTACCGGCTGGGATGCACGGACTTGATTGGCTGAGTGGTATCACGTGGGATAGCTAAACTCGCATGCAATTGGTCTGTGTGTTTCATCATCCTCTAAACCACTACCGTAAAGACTACAAAAGCTGCGCTGGTGAAATAGAAGCGCCCCGTCAGGTTTTAAATCATAACCTTCTGTTTTGGCTGTAGGTTCGTGTCCGTATGGGACGGCTTCTGGGTCCGGGTCCGGACCGTGGTCCGCCTGGTAGTGACCTATGCTTTATATGATGAACAGATTCAATTTAGGTTTTTACTCGCATGTAAACATTGATCATTGATCTTACCAGTGCTGATGCTGCTCTCTCTCCTATTGCGGCCTTTGATTCTGAAATTAGCTAGCTGATGATCAATAAAATGCAGCTCATATCTGTTTCTTTCCTTGACGTGTAATCCGTTAAATTTGCATATAGCGTGGGAATTGAAGATCGGATTTATATCCGTTTTGCAGTGACACATTTATGTGGCCAAGTGTAAATGAAATCGTCCGATCTGTGTAAACGCATGAAGTGACCAGATGTAAACAGGCCCTTTATGATCGTTTTGAAGAGTCAAAGTGTCAGTTGTAAAGACTGGAGGAACTGACATCTCTCAGATTTTATCAAAAATATCTTAATTTATGTTCTGAACGAAGGTCTTACGGGTGTGGAACAACATGAGGGTGAGTACTTAATGACAAATCTCATTTTGGGGTGAACTGACCCTTTAAAAGACACACTGGAGCTGAAAATGGGGAGTTGGAAAGTAAAAACTTAAAGTAAGCTGAGGCTGATGGTTTTCATGACAGCATAAAACAATATATGTACAAAAATACTTGGTAGGTAACATACTCTGTTCTCTTCCTTGGTGGTCACCTGAGGGTCTCAGGACAGAAAAGGTGTGCTCTATGGATTGAACAGATGTAATTATAAGTATTAGATTGTTTAAATGTGTTTGATTCCCTCATGCCTAATTAATGCTCTTGTACCTTGTGTGTTAGGTGGATCAACACCATAGCCGGCTCCGTGATGGTCTGCCTGAGAGATGCCCAATGTCGCTGAGAAAGGTGGAGCAGGTAAGATTTGCTTGTTACGAACACAAGTAAACAAACACTAAAATTTTAACAGAAAAGCATAACACAGATTTCACTTCTTATAATAACAGTATGGTTCATTTATTCATTATTACACTTTCATTACCAACAATCTCCAGTCAGTACATCAGTGTTCTTTTGAGTACATTAAGGACTCTAATGTAGTTTTCACACTGGGGATGTTGTTTGTTGTAGTCCATATTTGAGTGTCATTTATTCCTAGTACCCCCTGCAGCTTTGGTCTGGTCTAGGGTACGGTACGTACCGTGATACTCTCATTGCATACTGAACGTACGTACCCCTGTCCATTTTATTCTCGAAATTCAAACAAAAACTTTAATTTTTACGCTTCTTGATGTGGCATGACAGATCTCTTTACAGGCGCCACATTTCAAGTGTGAGAGAACGTGATCATCTTTTCCTCTTTAAAGGGTTACTTCACCCAAAAATGAAATTTACATCTGTAAGTACTTTGTTTTTTTACTTTGTTAACATTTTTAATTAATTCCTATTTTGAGCTTCCATAGGAATTACGTTAACTGAAAACGCTCGCTCTGCGCCAGTGTTCGCGCACCATTATGAATGACCGTGGGGATTTTACTTTCACTTTCAAATTAGCGTCATTATTATTCTTAATGAAAAACACAACAACAAAACAGTACAATGACAAACTCACTTAAATGGGCACTTTTACATTTCGCTTTGAAACCAAATCTACCGCCGTAGTCTTGTTATTCAAGAGTGAGGCGAAATCTGACTCCTTCTGCTGATCTGTGCTGCGACTCTCGTTTGGCTCACGCTGAATTGAGCAGACGTGTTCAGTTTGTAATTGAAGTGTCTCTTTTATTACTATAAAAAAATCAAAATGACAGTGGAGGCGGTGCCGCGGGACAACACCGACTATCGCAGCAAGCCTACCTCAAGCCATAATGATTTTAGGCTGCCTAAACGCGTTATAACACTGTCAACAGCCTGAATGACGGCACTTGTGTGAACATTGATTTTAACGTCTCTGTTACATGCCACGCTAGTCTACAGTTTGTGTGTGAGACAACGTGATTGACAGCTTGTAGGTGCGTTATTGGCAGCGCGCGTCACCCTCGGTTTACATGAACGTGTCACCACTGAAAACGTGAGGATTTTTTAAAGACGAAAATCGCACAACCTATTCGATATTCTATAATTAAATCAACGAATCGAATATTCGAAAATTGTGACACATCCCTATTCTGTAGTCAATATGACTACAGTGGTTCAACCTTAATGTTATGAAGGGACAAGAATACTTTTTGTGTGCAAAACCAAAACAAAAATAGTGACTTTATTTAACAATTTGAACTGTTGTCATACAGAGTTGATGTAGTGCAGTCTTCCATGTTTACGTCCGAACACCAGCTCAGTATTGGCCGAATCCTGTGTCAGCATCACACGCATCCATCGTTGTGCTCACGTGTACAGCTTCAGCCAATACTACTGTTTTTATTTTTGTTTTGCGCACTAAAAGTATTCTCATCGCTTCATAACATTAAGGTTGAACTACTGTAGTCAGGTTGACTATTTTAACAATGTCTTGACTACCTTTCTGCACAGACATCAAAAGGTGCAATGATGTTGCTGCCTATGTGTGGTTCAGAAACCGTTGGATTTCATCAACAATATCTTAATTTGTGTTCTGAAGATGAACAAACGTCTTATGGGTTTCGGCTGACATGAGGGTGAGTACTTGATGACTGGTGGATCCAAAATGGTCAATATTCATATTCATGCATTTTATTCATATTTCATGTTAATCATTTATGGCTTTACTATTTATAACGAAATGCAGGTTAGTAGTTTATGACTTCTTTTTTTTAGTGAATTAACCCAATCTGCTCATGTAAGTTTTTTTTTTTTTTTTTTTTTTTTTTTTTTTTTTTTTAAATGTATACGTTTAATTCTATTGCTTTAACATTTATATAATGTTAATATGGATATTTTAGGTAGCTTTTTGAGTTTAGCAGGTAAAATGGCTTGTAAATGGAGCCTTTTTTTGCAATGCCTGATTTACATCTAGTGTTTTAACATTTTCATAATTAGGGGCATTTTGTTTTTCCCTTTTATTGGATTTAAAAGCTAATCTTGTTCATTTCAAGTGTTTTTTTGTTTGTTTGTTTTTTAAACATTTAATTTTAATATGGATATTTTAGTTTAGCAGGTAAATTGGCTTGTAAATTAAGCCCTTTTTTTTGTGAAAAACACGAGCATATTGTAATGTTACCTTTATATTCTGTAAATGCTTGATTTACATTTGGTTTAACATTTTCATAATTAAGAGCATTTCGTTTGTGAAGTTAATATTCACTTATTGGATTTAAAGGCTAATATATCTTGTTCAAAGAACGCTCATTTCAAGTGTTTTTTTTTACCCTAATCTAAGTGCTGTGATAGAAGTTTATACAAAGCACTGACGGCTGGGGGGAGGTTAAATTTAAAAAGTGGTGTGATGTATTACTACTTATAAAATTTGAATATTTAAAGCCATTCTAACATTGTAACTTTACAATATAAAAATGTTTTTAAAGCAGAAGTTAAATTATCTTAACAAAAATGGGAATAAAAGCGCAGACTAATTTTACTGTCTATTTTGATTACTCTACAATAGTCACTTTACAGTTTCTGCTGCAGATCTGTCAGCCTGTACGCATTTTGCGTAGAGGGTAAGCCTTTTGATCTCGAAGTACGTTGTTATTCTAAACTACACAGAAACCTGGCTCTGTGCACGCGTAGTACTCCAAGTAAAAGCAAGAGTTAAACCAATCATAGTGCTGAGTTCATTTTCTGAAATACCAAGAGGGGACTATTGACAAATTCTTGAGGCCTATTATTAAGAGACTATAGAGCGACAGCAACACACAATCCCGCCCACTCGATCTCCCTTCCACTCCCGCCGTCTGACTTCTCAAGGGAGGACAGTACAGTACTCACGCACTAAACTCCTCAAGGTAAACGGGTATAAAATGCTAAAGTAACGTTGTCCCTTAAAGGCAGAATTGAAAAGTAAGTGATTTATTGAGATTAAAGGGCTAGTTCAGCCAAAAAATGAAAATAATGTAATTTATTACTCACCCTCATGTCATTCTACTCCCGTAAGACCTTCGTTAATCTTCAGAGCACAAATTAAGATGTTTTGATTAAATCCAGTGGCTCAGTGAATCTCAGAAGCAGTGTTTTGAAATCACTATATTGTTGAAAAGTCACTATTTTGAGTTTCTAAAAGTCGCTATCTCGTCGGTTTATAATATTAAGATAGAACCACTGAACTCGCATGAACTGTTTTGAAAATGTTTTAATACCTTTATGGATCTTGAGATTTTCAATGGCATTGCTGTCAATAAGGCCTAACTGAGCCATCGGATTTCATCAAAATATCTTAATTTGTGTTCTGAAGATGAACGAAGGTCTTACGGGTGTAGAACAACATGAGGGTGAGTAACAAATGACATTATTTTCTTTTTTGGCGGTGAACTAACCCTTTAATGGAATTTTAATGCATTTACTTATTTTGTTAATTGAAATTCTATCACTTTGACGAACTCTTTTCTCTTTTTTTTAAGTTGCTAGTGTTTTAGATTCACAACTTTCATGGCCCCTAAAATATTTTGTTTAATGAATAATAGGTCTTCCTTTAATATACACACCCGTTGCTGAATTTAACACTTTAACTGCCATAAGATTTTCCATTTTTAAAGATGCTTCCCAATCAGACGTTCTGTTCTTTATTTTGATATATTGTGTAAAAAAAAAAAAAAAAAAACCACTGGAGGGGAAAGTGTTCATCTAGTCTTTGCAATTGTATGTAATTGTTGGTAATGCAATATATATATAAAACAATGTTTTATTTAACTGTAGTTACAGATGGTCCGAATGACTCCTGTTAAAGATGGGAATGTCCCAATTCTTGATGTGTCCTTAAAATGTGGACAGAGGATCACTGACGTCTCTCTCTGGTGGGACGAAGCATTATCCGAGCTTCATTTGGGAGACCAAGTTGAGGTCTCACATCTGAAGGCCACAGTCAGGCAAAATGGATACAGTAAGTTCCATTTGTCAACCTTTTCATCCATCAAGGTACATAACAAAGGCCCAATCCCACTTATAATTATGAACAAGATTTAACATAACATACAACAAATGATTATTTGTGGTTAAAATCCTTATTGCCAAAAAACACTTATATTTATGGGTCTTCTTTATTCTTTAAAATCTTTATTTATGGGTCGCTTGGGCAGCCGTGTTGCTGCTGCCACCTACAAACATATGCAGGCAAGTGTCATTCCTCTTCATTTGAAGTGGGGTCCCAAAAAAATCCTTGTTTAAAGGGCTAAAACTCCAACTAAAGGAGAATTGAGACGCCCCTACCCCTCCATTGTGCACATTCACGTGAAGGGGTAGGGGCGTCTCAATTCTCCTTTAGTTGGAGTTTTAGCCCTTTAAACAAGGATTTTTTGGGACCCCACTTCAAACAAGTAGGGGTAAGTGGTATAAATGAGATTGGGTCTAAGTGCAACACATTAGACCAGTGATTCTCAATTCCAGATTAAATTTTCACCCAGTTTTCATTCTTTAAAATTAAGGTTCTGGAACAACAATCAGCTTTGAGGAGATGGTCATCGAGGGGATTTTAAAAGATGGTGATGGAATGGTGCTTTTATCCGAGACCTTCGAGGAGTACATCGGTCCTGCTGCTGTGGCAACGGCCACTGCAGAAGATTTTTTTCAGCAGTCTGCCACGTAGAGTAAGTGTGGGACATACAGACCACAGGGTGCACAGCATCCAGCCTGTGGAATAGGAAGGAAGAATACGAAATGGAAGAGTTGTAACTGTTTACTAGTTACTGCCATAACTGTTTAAATGCGGTTCATTAAATGTTATGTATATATACACACACAGTGGCAAGAAAAAGTATGTGAACCACTTGCAGAATCTGTGAAAATGTGAATGATTTTAATAAAATAAGAGAGATCATACAAAATGCATGTTATTTTATTTAGTACTGTCCTGAGTAAGATATTTTACATAAAAGATGTTTACATTTAGTTCACAAGACAAAAAAAAAAAAAGCTGAATTTATTAAAATAACTCCATTCATACGTTTGTGAACCATTGATTCTTAATACTGTGTGTGGTTACCTGGATGATCTCTGACTGTTTGTTTGTTGTGTGATGGTTGTTCATGAGTCTCTTGTTTGTCCTGAGCAGTTAAAGAAGTGTGAGTGAAGTGAAGAGGTCCAAATTTTTCTTATTTTGTTTAAATATCATTGTTTTTCATTGAGTACTGCCCTTCGGAAGCAACAGAAGATAACTTGCATGTTTCCCGGAAGAAAAATTAAGTACAATTTACCTTGATATTTGAATTCAAAAGTTTTCACCCCCAACACTTAATGCATTGTGTTTCGTTCTGAAGCATCAGTGAATGTTTGAACCTTTTTTAATAGTTGTGTTTGACTCCCTCAGTTGTCCTCAGTGTGAAAAGATGGATCTCAAAATCATTCGGTCACTGCGGGAAAGGGTTCAAATATGCAAAAGATGCTGGAAAACTGAAGAATCTGCAGGACCTGGAGGATTTTTCTGAAGAACAGAGCTCAGTTTAACTGCTCAGGACAAACAAGAGACTCATGAACAACCATCACACAACAAAAAAACAGTTGTAGATCATCCAGGTAACCACACACAGTATTAAGAATCAATGGTTCACATACTTATGAATGGGGTTATTTTAATAAATTCAGCTTTTTTTTTTGTCTTGTGAACTAAATATAAACATCCTTTATGTAAAATATCTTACTCAGGACAGTACTAAATAAAAAATAACATGCATTTTGTATGATCTCTCTTATTTTATTAAAATTATTCACATTTTTACAGATTCTGTAAGTGGTTCACATACTTTTTCTTGCCACTGTATATATGCAGTTACTTTTGTTCTTATTTGTTCTGATGTTAATGTTATTAGTGTATTATCACCTTTTTCCATGACTTTAAAAAATAAAGAAAATAGCTGAAAAATCCTCTGTCGGGAGTCTTTTAAAAAAATAAATAATAACAGAAGTTCATGAAATGCATTGAAATATCAAAATTTGTAATAAGTTCAGTAAATGTTGTCACTAAGGCTGTTGTATTTGCTCACCTCTCTACCAGACCTCCACAGGGACAAACCCTTAATGCTATCTTCTGATCTTAAAGGGATAGTTCACTCATCAGAATCAGATCAGAATCAGAAAAAGCTAGTAGTAATACATGGTTCCAAATAAAATACAAACAAAACATTTGAATGACTCCAAATAAAAGGTAAAATGACAGCAACAAATACGTACACACTGTGATGTAGGGTGGATGGCTCTTTAAAAAGCCTTTGGGTTCGCTGGATGTTGGCTGCTGTTGAGAGAAAAACAAAAAGAAAAATAATCAATCACCAACAATCATCTTAAAAGAGCTTTTGGGTTTGCTTATGTTTTTTTTTTTTTTTTTAAATATATATATATATATATATATATATATATATATATATATATATATATATATATATAATTATATATATGTTTAGGGTTCGCTGTGTAAACCATGTGTTGTGTTATTAGGAGAAAAACAAAAAGGAAGAAAAATAATCACCAACAATCAACTATATTATATTAGGTGTGTGAGAATCTGGAAAGTGTGAATCAAAAAGAAAACTTTCAAAGCAGAAGCAATATATATATATATCTATATATATCTATCTATCTATATCTATCTATCTATCTATCTATCTATCTATCTATCTATATATCTATATATATATATATATATATATATATATATATATATATATATATATATATATGGTAGGCTTATGTCTCAGCTTAGATTATACATTGTTTAACAGAGTTTAAGAACCAGACAACAACGGAGGGACTGTGTTCTAAAATGAAGAGGTATAAGAAGTACCTGGAGCCAGACACTACTTATGATGCACCTGGACCATCTAACAATGACAGTTTTTATGGGCATCCTGAACTAGATCACAGAAACCGTGTACATGGCATTGAAGGACATGGTGAGGAAGAAGTGAGACAAACAAAGTATGTGATGGAGAAGCAATGGAATTAGAGGAAGGAAACTGTAGATGGTGACAGTGAAACGGCAAGTGATGGGGAAGTCACTGAAGCCGATGAAAGTGACGAAGGCAGTGATGTTGAGGAACATGATGATGGAGGAGAAGAAAGCCAGTCATTTGCACATGATACGGGTCCAAAATTTGATGAAAACCTAAATGTCCCAATATGCAGATTTCTCTCAATTACAAATGCTGAACTCCTCCTGCTGCTCATAACATTCACACTAAAGCACAATTTAGCATTTGCACTGCTCGACCTTTTGAAATTGATTCATTTAGTTTTCTCTAAAACGGTGCTGCCGGCCAGTAAGCACAAGCTTAGTGAGGTGTTCACACACTTCAGCCAGAGAACAGAACTACATTTCCTTTGTACATTCTGTCAGTCATATCTTGCAAGTCATAAAAAAAGATAATCAGAGGAAACACTGTGTGTGTTAGCACTGTAACAAGACTTTACCAGTGGATTTACAGGTTAAGTCACTCCTTGAAAATGACAACTTAAGAAATTCACTCAATTTTAGATTTACAAGAGCAACACCAGAGAATGTACTCAGGGACATTTATGATGGTGATATGTACAAAGAGCTCTCGCACCCAGGTGGAATTCTGCACAATAAGGATAACCTTTCATACGTGTTCAATTCAGACGGAAGTCCCTTGTACAAAGCCTCAGGTACATCAATCTGGCCAATACAGCTGGCTATAAATGAAATTCCACCTGCCGAACGTAGAAAAAACGTGATACTTGCTGGTTTGTGGCATGGGAAAGGGGAACCAAGGATGGATATAT
Source organism: Ctenopharyngodon idella (assembly GCF_019924925.1). Taxonomy (NCBI): domain Eukaryota; kingdom Metazoa; phylum Chordata; class Actinopteri; order Cypriniformes; family Xenocyprididae; genus Ctenopharyngodon; species Ctenopharyngodon idella. The sequence continues at coordinate 54,015,885 of NC_067222.1, forward strand.
TTCTTATATATATATATATATAAAAAAAAAAACTGGTTGTAGATGGAGTAATGTGGTGGAACAAAATCACAAATTCATGGATAAAAAGTAAACTGGTAGGGCTTTGCTGTTGAGTGGACTCTGTTGCTAGACCCATGATGCAAAACCTCACCCAGTTTAATGGCTACTATGGTTGTGGGTTTTGTTACCATCCAGGAGAATATATCTGTGGAGCAGTCAGGTACCCTGTTAGTGAAGAGCAACACGCTGACAGAAATGATCAGAAATGATCCATGACATGGAGGAGGCAGTTAGCGGTGGGCAACCACTCAGAGGGGTTAAGGGCCTATCACCATTGGTCAATTTACCATATTTTGATGTGGTTTATATATTTGTGCCAGATTATATGCATTGTGTTTTACTTGGCGTGACTAAACAATTGTCAAAGTTGTGGCTGGAGGAATCTGGTAGTGAGTTCTACATTGGCTCTCCAGACAATCAACGTGTTGTCTAAAATAAAACCCCCTCAGTATATTCGCAGACTTCCCAGGGATCTCAGTGAAAGAAAGCACTGGAAGGCTGCTGAGTGGAGAGCGCGGCTTCTTTTTTATGCACTGCATCTTTGCCATTTTGCGCTATTAGTGCGAGCTGTTTACCTACTTTTGAGTGACAGCATTTCAAAAGATGATGTAAACACAGCAGACCAACTACTCCTTGAGTTTGTTTTTCGCTTTCAGATGCTGTATGGAGGAAAGTGTATGTCCACTTACTACAGCATTTGTCAGCGAGTGTGAAAAATTGTGGACCTCTTTGGGCGCATTTAGCATTTAATTTTGAAAATGGCAATGGAAAGCTTGTAAGACTTGTTAAATATGCCAGGGGAGCAGCACTTCAAATTGTTAACAAGTTCATTATGAGTAGAACTCTTCCATTGTTAGCAAGCACAGACACAATCAGTGAGAGCACACTCCAGTTTTGTCGAGAAGTTACTGAAACAAACAGACTGAGGCATACTGACTCACTTGGTGAAGTCTGTTTTCTTGGCTCTGCTGAAATTTTGTCACTCAGTTTTGAGGAGGAAGTTGCTGTGAGGCAAATTGTTCAAAACATGCCTATAGGCCTTCAAAACAACTACAGTGTCAATTGACCTGACCGGTTTTTGGTAATCCGTGGAGTGAATGACCTCAGAGTTCACCATCAGTCAGCAGTAGATGTTAAACTCTGAGGTCATTCACTCCACGGATTACCAAAAACCAGGTTAAAATCAGGTCAAATGACACTGTAGTTGTTTTGAAGGATGGAACATTTGGCATTTATCGTAACTTTGAGAATTGAAGAGTCAGAGAGATGCCTTGTGCTGATAAAAGAAATCTGTCCAGTTGATGCACCACTTTTGGATAATAGAAGATCAAGGGTTTTTCTTCCTCATATTTTACTGTGCGCTTCTAATTTTGGTCAGTTACGGGCAGTTCCACCAACCGAAATTTAAAAAAAATGCTTGCACATTACCTTCACGAATGAAAAATACATCTGCATCTTTCCAAACACAATTGAAAGGGACATTTAATTGAATTGAAAATATGAACTTTATAACAGCACCACAAAATTATTGTAAAAAGTTAGGTTACATGTGTGATATTGTGTCACATGTGTTATGATATTCCACTTTATTACATATAGCTAGGTGCAAAAACAATTATTTTGAATAATTATAGTATGTTAGCATATATAGTATTTTACCTGATATTTAAAGCATTTAAAAGGTGAGTATGTACTAATTTGTATTTGTACACTGTATTTTTTTTCCAAAGTATGAATTATATTTTTTATAAATATCTTTTAAAAAATTATATTATATTATAAATTTTATGTGTATATGTGTATATTTTATAAATATCTTTTAAAAAATTATATTTTTTAAATATCTGTTTAGCTATTTAAATTAGTGTTTAATTAAAATGGCATATTGTGCTGTATTCTGTGCTCTGTATTTTTATCTTGTGCATGAATTATAATCATTTTTAAATTTCGGTTTCATTATTTAATATCTGTTTGCCTAACTTGTTATTGAAAGTTTCATATATGCTATTTATTTGATCTGTATTTTATTTTGTATTTAATTAGTGCAAATGTGCTGTAATTAGCACAAACCTCAACGCACTGCAACTGAAGAAAACACATGCACATAGAAAGAAAAAACACCAGCAAATTAAGAACACCTTCATTTTACTGTGCTGCAAATACGCACAACTCCGCATGCGTCAGACTACAATTAACAAACTTTAAATCAGCAACAAGGATGAATCCAGTTACTTATTTGCCAGTTAGCTGTTGATGTTTTAGCCTTCTGTCCGACTGACTTTTTATCTGAATACCTACATGCAGTAGGCTATATACCTATATTTGAAAATGCAACATGGATCTTATTGGCTGAGAGTAAACTGCACCAGGAATTCTTTCAACAATGGGATCTTTAATTTCAAATCAAATGCATCTTAGAAATGGCTTGAATGGGGCGCTTGGATTTTTATATAAATAAGCTAATCTAACAGCTTCATGAAAAACCTGGGAATATGAGGTAATTTCAAAATTGTGATTTCCAAGTTTGGAAAAAATTCGTGAAAATATCATGGGATGTTTTTAATAGTCAATATAGCATAGGCATACTATATCCATTCTAAAAGGGCCATACAAATATCATCTAAGTACAGTGACTGGTATGCAATACTAGGTGCAGCTGGTCCACCAGCTCAACCAGGTCCCCACCAGCTAATGACCAGCTTGTACCAGCTACCAGCTTGAGCTGATTTCAGCTGGATTTACCACTAGGGAAGGTATCATGTAAGTCTAAATAAACTGTTTTAAAGATAGACGTTTAAGTTCAAAGAAGTTTAATTTCTTGTCAAAACTGCGTCTGTCCAATGGCCATTATTTTCTGACTGCCACACAGAGAGACTGGGCGGGGATTTAAATGACGTCGCCCTCTGAATGTAGATACGATGGCTGGATCACTTTTACTTTACACTGAGATCCGACCACAATGCGTCCTCGACTACCTCCAAACCAGGACACGTTGATCGGATAACATTCCAATCACAAACGCGTTTACAGTTGTCTTTTCAATGCGTATGTGGACAACATCCAGACACAGGTCGCATGTTAATGCCAAGTGTAAACGCAGCCTCTGTCTCTTGAACTTTGTCGGTTAGACCAAAGACGTTTTTTCGAAGGTCTTACGGGTGTGGAACGGCATGAGGGTGAGTAATAGATGACAGAATTTTCATTTTTGGGTGAACTAACCCTTTAACATTACATTACATAAACTCTTAACTAGTGCTGGGCGGTATGACCAAAAATTTATGTCACGGTATTTTTCAAAATTATATCGGTTTCACGGTATATGGCGGTATTTTTTTCCCCTATGTATGACCGGGCGTTAACCACATTTTCTACTGATTGAGAGGAAATACTGCAGTAGATTGACTAGAATGCCCTGTTTTACGGTCATGATGAGTGAATATTGTAGAAAAATTCCACACTAGAGTTAATACAGGTTTACAAAGCCCCACAAAATGAAACAGACCTGCAACACACTCATTACAGACACATGAATATTAAAATATGACCATGGAGATAGGAAAAAAAAAAAAAAAAAGGCACCTTAAGCATTTTAAAAATCTACCCCTATATAACAAACTGCCAAAACGAGGGAGAAACATGGAAGAACATTTAAACAACGTGGTGCTGGACGTGAAAATGATAACTGTACAGGCTGAAATTAGCAAAAAAAACACTTGCGTCGCACCTGGCGCCGCATTGCACCAGATGTATGATAAGTATATTTAAAATAGCAAGGAACCTAGGAAATTTAGTATTATAAATTATTTAACAGTGCATACATAGTACAATAGCAATATATTTGGGTCTTTTATTTTACATTATTATTATAGTATTGTTATATATTCCCACTCAGAGCTATCAGGCCTGAGGAAACTGTGGTTCAGTTATTAAGAAAGAACACTGACTATGGTCAGAAGTAAATGCCACTGTAGAATATAAAATATACACAATAAAAACAAGTATTTCCTTTGAGCAAACAGAAATTATTCTGATTTTAAATGATATTATCTATTCAGGTGAACAATGAAGGACTGTCCATGTGTCAAGATAACGAAGATGCACCAGAGGAGAGCGCCATGTTGGAACCTGCTGGCTCCGATTAAACCCTCTTTTCAAGAAAAAAAAAAAAAAAAAAAAAAAAAAAAAAGTTAAAAGTTCATCAGAATGTTGTTTATAGTAGTTCATAATTTCTCATAGTTGTCAAGTTATTTAGGGATTCTTCTCTGCCTCAATGTCTGCCCAAACTTGACAAAGGCTTCAATCAACTCTTGAGGGCACATGGAATAACTCAAAACATCCTTCATCGAAGCAATTTATTGAAAATCTTTCAGCAACAACTTGATCCTCATTTGCTTTTCTTCACAGGTTAATTCAGATGCTTAGCTTAATAACCTATACAGAGAAATACACAAATATGAGTCAGTACACACAGCAATGAGATCAGTTAAGGATTTAACTCATTTAAACTACAAACAATGTTACTAGAATACTCACAAATCAAAGTACAGTACATGGCAGTTCAACAGCAACACTAAAACAAATGCGTTTACTGCACATGGCCAGTTAGCATATTAAATGCTAAAACTGTTAGCATTAACAAACAACTTGCAAGACATTCACAATTGTTCTTTTAAACAGTCTGTAGTCTTAAGAAATTACTCTTTTTCTTACCAGTAGCGTCTCAACGTTGATGAACACACTGTGGCTTTTCCCAGCTGTCTTTGAACAAACTCAGCATGTGGTTTATTCCAAACTCAGTGGCTACATCCGTGCATGCTTTAGCGACCTTTCTCCTTTGATTTTACAACCAATATCAACACCAACCTGGGTAGAAGATGCACATTCACTTTGCCAGCAGAGCTCCTCTGCACACGGATAATCAAACCAGCACACCTGGTTCTGAGTTCCAATGGCCAATCACCTTCCTTGTTTCTTCCAGGTTGCACTATGCCCACAACCAATAGTATTCATTCATTTTGATCTCAAATCAAAACGCATTTCATCTGATAGATTTTTCTCTTCTTTATTTAACAATGATGAATACATTTCTCTTACAATTTCAAGTTTAACTTAACAGTTGTTTCTTACACATTTTTTTGTTGCAGGTTTTTTTTTTTTTTTTTTCTTTTTTTTTTTTACAAATGTTTAAAATTGTTCAATTTTTCCAAAAAAGCCCAAAATTGATTTTTTATAAACTATTATTAAAATGTATCTTTTTATGTTTGATGTGCACATTATGTGAAGAAATTAATACATTAAGTTCTGTTGAAGCTAAGAAAGTTTTTGCTATTAAAGCATTGTTCATGTAAACACTGTCATGTTATTAAAGCTGTGTTATAAGTTCCAGCAATGTTAGAAGTAGAAAAACTTTGAAATGATCTTAAAGATTGTGTATTTTGGAGGAACATTCTGGGAACAAAAATGAAACACACTGCATAAAACTTCAGAGAGTTAGGAGATAATGTTTTAGCAATGTTATTAAATACTTTTAAAATGTTTTAGAGAACGTTATCCTATCTTTCAGAAGAACATTCTGGGAAGTTAAAACAAGAATGTTAGGGAGTAATGTTGTAACAATGTTATGTCTAAACTTTTATAGAAGATCACCACAAAACATTTTTAAAATGTTTTTAAATAATAAATATTAATTTTTGGAAGAACATTGTAAGAACAAAAATAAAACTAGCCACCAAAATGTTATAAGAATGTTAGTGGAAGAATGGTCCAACATGTTTAAAATGTTATCCCATTATTTAAGAGAATATTCTGGGGACAAAAATAAAACTACCTGCCAGAAATATTAAAAGAACATTAAGTGAATCATGTTCTAACAATGTTATCGCTAAACATTTTTAGAATGTTTTTTTGGGAAATGTTACCCTACCTTTTAAAACAACATTCTGGGAACAAAACCCACTAAAAACATTATAAGAAGGTTAGGGAGATGTTCTAACAATGTTAACACCTGTCACGATCACTGTCTGTTCCTGTCAGTTCCTGGACTCCACTTCCCATAATCCTCCCTTCCAATCACATGCACCAATCACCAATTGCCACACACACCTGCAGATCATTACCTGGACTATTTAAGACACACACACACACACAACCTTTGCGAAGTCTTGATTTGCCCCGGTGATCACTTCTGAGCGGTTTCTTGTGGATTGTATTTCTGTTGCCATTGGACTGTGTTTGTCTGCCGCCTGCCCTGACCATTGCCTGTGACTTTACTCTGCTTGTCTGCCGCCTGCCTCGACCATTGCCTGTCCCTGTTTGTGTCTCTGCCTTTGCCCTGTCTACTCTGTAAGTACTTTTAATAAACAAGCTGCAAATGGATCCTCACGCATTCGACCCATCATTACAGAAGACTTCGCCATCAAACGATCCAGCAGCTTCTACGAGCGCTTCCAGCCCCAGCATGGACCCAGCAATACGTCTCGTCCGCCTTCGGCAAGGTAATTCTACACTCGAGGACCACATTCAGAAGTTTCTAGACATTGCCTATTTATCTGACCTGCCTGACTGTGCCCTCATTGACTTCTTTGGCTATGGATTAAACGAACCATTGAAGGACTACTTACTTATTAATGGTCCCCGAGGGTCGTTCGTGGAATTTCTGGACTTTGCTCTGCTTACTGTTGGTTCACTGTTTACTGTGGGTGTCGCGGAGGAACGCGACACCTCGTTCCCCCATGTAATGGCTGCCTCTAAAGAGAGCATTCACAAAATGGCGGCCACAACATCATCACATCATGTCTCTGCTGATCTTCCAGAGCCAAGTCAAGTCTCCGTTGATCTTCTAGAATTACATCACGTCTCTGGATCTGTTTGGGAGCGGAGTGGGTTGCGTTCCAGCGTGGCTGATCCACCGCTGACTTCAGCACGAACGGCTGGCATTCCTAAGCCTCCGCCGGCCACTTCGCACTCAAGCTCGCCGGTTGCTACGCACTCAAGCTCGCCGGTTGCTACGCACTCAAGCTCGCCGGTTGCTACGCACTCAAGCTCGCCGGTTGCTACGCACTCAAGCTCGCCGGTTGCTACGCACTCAAGCTCGCCGGTTGCTACGCACTCAAGCTCGCCGGTTGCTACGCACTCAAACTCTCTGGATGCTATGGACAAGATGGCCGCTTTGCCAGTGCCCACGGGCAAGATGGCCGCCCCGCCAGTGTCTGGCAACACAGGGGTCGTTCCAGCCAGTGAGTCCACTCCAGAACCAGCTCCAGCCCGTGAGTCTGCTTCAACCCATGAGCCCGCTGCAGCGCCCACAGAGGAGGTAGGCATAGAGCCACCGCCTCAACCATGTAAACGGAGGAGGAGGAGGAAGAAGGCTTCCTCCATCCCTCAAGGTCCGGAGGCCTTCCCAGAGCCCGCTGTAGGCCCGGAGGCCTTCCCAGAGCCCGCTGTAGGCCCGGAGGCCTTCCCAGAGCCCGCTGTAGGCCCGGAGGCCGTCCCAGAGCCCGCTGTAGGCCCGGAGGCCGTCCCAGAGCCCGCTGTAGGCCCGGAGGCCGTCCCAGAGCCCGCTGTAGGCCCGGAGGCCGTCCCAGAGCCCGCTGTAGGCCCGGAGGCCGTCCCAGAGCCCGCTGTAGGCCCGGAGGCCGTCCCAGAGCCCGCTGTAGGCCCGGAGGCCGTCCCAGAGCCCGCTGTAGGCCCGGAGGCCGTCCCAGAGCCCGCTGTAGGCCCGGAGGCCGTCCCAGAGCCCGCTGTAGGCCCGGAGGCCGTCCCAGAGCCCGTTGTAAGCCCGGAGGCCGTCCCAGAGCGGTCCGCTGCCGTCCCAGAGCAGCCCGCTCTTCCTGATACGGCCACGGAGGCCGTCGCCGAGCTCCTCGCCCTGCCGGCGCCACCCGAGCTCCTCGCCCTGCCGGCGCCACCCGAGCTCCTCGCCCTGCCGGCGCCACCCGAGCTCCTCGCCCTGCCGGCGCCACCCGAGCTCCTTACCCACGAAACCGCCACGGCCTCCGTTGAATTCCCCAAGAACTTTTTGGGGGGGGGCCATATACCTGAGGGTGGGGAGCTTGTGGGTGGGGACCCTGCACGGCCGCGATCATCAGCGGCCTCCGAATTGCTTGAGCTTGCGGGTGGGGACCTTACACGCCCACGGTCTTCAACCGCCTGTGAACTGCTGTGGCCGGTTACGGACCCTGACCTGCCGTGGGCGCCCAAGCTACCTGACCTACCGTGGCCGCCTAAGCCACCTGACCTGCCGTGGTTGCCCAAGCCACCTGACCTGCCGTGGGTGCCCAAGCCACCTGACCGGCCGTGGTTGCCCAAGCCACCTGACCCGCCGTGGCTGCCCGTGGCACCTGACCCGCCGTGGTTGCCTAAGCCACCTGACCCGCCGTGGCTGCCCGTGGCACCTGACCCGCCGTGGCTGCCCGTGGCACCTGACCCGCCGTGGCTGCCCGTGGCACCTGACCCGCCGTGGCTGCCCGTGGCACCTGACCCGCCGTGGCTGCCCGTGGCACCTGACCCGCCGTGGCTGCCCGTGGCACCTGACCCGCCGTGGCTGCCCGTGGCACCTGACCCGCCGTGGCTGCCCGTGGCACCTGACCCGCCGTGGCTGCCCGTGGCACCTGACCCGCCGTGGCTGCCCGTGGCACCTGACCCGCCGTGGCTGCCCGTGGCACCTGACCCGCCGTGGCTGCCCGAGTTCCTGGACCTGCATTGGAGACCCCGTTCCCGTCTGCCAACAGGTCTCCAATGTACCCACCCCCCCTCCCTATCTGTGCCATTTACGCCGCGAGGACGCGCCTTCCGGAAGGGGGGCGTTATGTCACGATCACTGTCTGTTCCTGTCAGTTCCTGGACTCCACTTCCCATAATCCTCCCTTCCAATCACATGCACCAATCACCAATTGCCACACACACCTGCAGATCATTACCTGGACTATTTAAGACACACACACACACACACCCTTTGCGAAGTCTTGATTTGCCCCGGTGATCACTTCTGAGCGGTTTCTTGTGGATTGTATTTCTGTTGCCATTGGACTGTTTATTGGACTGTGTTTGTTTGCCGCCTGCCCTGACCATTGCCTGTGACTTTACTCTGCTTGTCTGCCGCCTGCCTCGACCATTGCCTGTCCCTGTTTGTGTCTCTGCCTTTGCCCTGTCTACTCTGTAAGTACTTTTAATAAACAAGCTGCAAATGGATCCTCACGCATTCGACCCATCATTACAACACCAAACATTTTTACAATGTTTTTTAGAGAATGTTATCCTAACTTTTAGAAGAACATTCTGGGAACTAAAATAAAACTACCCGCTGAAAACTGTCAGGGACTGTGCTGATATAACTCACGCAAACACGAAGATGATGAAGATAAGGCAGTCTTTAATAAATCCACAGGCAGAGGAACGTAACACACATCCATACATAGACGAGACCCGACAACCATGAACAGAAACCAGGGAACTTAAATACACAGATAATTAACTAATATGACAAACAGCTGTGATGATTGGGATTAGTGTCCATGGTGACAGATTGTGACATTACGCCCCCTCCTGCAAGGCGCACATTTTTAGAACAAAAAATTTCTAGCTGGGGCGGCGTGACGGCAGCTTCACATTCTCAATATCTACCTCCTCGATGGCAGTCAAGTCTTTCAATTCAGTAGAAAAATCACTCCTTTTCATAACACAAGGATCATGTCCAACATATGTTGTGATTTTCTGTTTATACCTTTCTAAACCAGCACAGTATGGACTTTTCTCCATCTCTTCCATTCTGATTTTCACTGCTTGCCCTCCACCTGAATTTCGCATGTCACCAGAACCATGTGATTGCAAACAACCTATTGTGTGAAAACAACATGAATTGTGTTAATGGTATGATCACAACAGACGGATGAGATGCTAATTGTGAAAATCAGTTTCACTTCCTTTATTTCAGAGAAAGGAAGTGAAAGAAATGTCAGAGCTGCTGTTCAATATGACAGTTCAGAAGAGAAGAAAGAAAAGTCTACAAATATTGTTTGTGGTGAGTGTTTCATCTTTCTTTAGTTGTTCTCATCTATTTTCAAAAACAGAGTGGTAACACTTTAGATTACAGCCTGGAAAGTACTGCGTAATTACAACGAATTTACAGCGTAACTTTCGATAATTATAGTGTACCTATAAAGTAAGTACGTGTAAGTATAGGGGAACAATATGTAAAGTCTTGGGAATAAAGGGGTAACAACCAGGAAAATAACAAATTATTTATACTGTAAGTATTTTAGAACTAAGGGGTACTTATACTATTATGATAGACAACAATCTTACGTTTGGGAGCAATTTAGCGAGAAAGTGCACTGATTTAAGTTGTTTCAAGGCAAGTAGAAAGAACTATTGCAATCTTTTTTTAATACATGGGGAAATATACTTTTGTTTCATGTAGGGTAAGTATGACATTGCGGGCCGTAAATTAAAGTGGTGCTTGTTACACTCTTGTTTCATGTAGTTTCAGGGTAAGTAATAAACGCAAACAATCTGATATCACTGACTCTCGAAACCTTTATTTGAAAAACAACTTAATTAAAAACAGGTCTACAAAACTTATTATTCATTTATTCATTTCAAATTCTAAAGTCCTGACAGAAAGTAACACGTTTTGTCCCTTTATTTGTTGTTGTTGTTTCTCTTGTTTCTCAACTGATGAATCTTTAGAAGGAATCCCATTAAAAGAAAATACAGTACACCCAGAAATTTTCCCATGGTCTTTTTGCTTCCGACCAACTGTCACCAGCGCCTGCATGAGAGTCGACTTTGCGTTCGATGAAGCATATTGTAATGAGCAACGTGAAGCTTTCATGACGTTCTCGCGGGAGATTCATGTGAAACTGGCGCGAGAACTGCCGTCTGTTATTCTGTCTTGTTTGTTTCTCATTATCATTATCTGTTATTCTGTGTATTTTGTTGTGAGCATTAATAAAAAAAATAAATAAATAAATAAAAACTGACGGCATCCGACATCCACGGCATGCTTACGTCACGCTTCAAGTTACGTCAAGCGTGAACTCTCAACTAGGGATGGGCGATACCACTTATTTTGTTTTCGATACGATACTGATACTTTCAAGGCCAATATCACCGATATCGATACCGATACGATACCTCTAATGTGAACTCATAGATTTTAACATTTATTCAATTATTGAATTACTAAGAGTAAAATGGGTTATGATACCCACTTAACATTATATTTGAAAGCCATTTTAACATTCAGTATGCCCTAATTGCAGTTTATTACATTATATATTTGTTTACACATGGTTAAAATGTTTACTTGGTAAACCATGGAAAATCTACAAATAAGCCTATTATATGTCTAGCTGAACTATGATCACTGTAGTAATGGTTCATTTTCATAAGGGACTGCCAGTGACAAGCTGTTGCACTCATAAAATGAAACATTTGTATTCTGACAAAACATCAATATGAACTTTTAACATTCAATTTAAATAAATGTAATTGCACAAATTATGTAGGCTACTGTTTCATTTTGTTTATTGCAAAATAACTAATAATAATATTGTTATATTTTTCTGTCTTCTGTTAAGCATTGTTCTGGGCTGTGTTTCCCAAAAGCATCAATGGTTTCTTACGATACTAAATGGAGCCCTGTTTGAATGTATACACTATAGTGTCGGCAGTGAGCGAACGCTCTCTGTGATTGATTGGTTCTGACTTTTAGCATTTGCGTGTTCAGATGAGCAGGAAAGTACTTCTACTACAAATTATTCGCTAACATAGGTTATTTGTCCAATTCAATGAATATTGTATCCATTAAATTTATTGTTAAATAAACAAAATAACTGGTAAAAAAAACCACACCTTAGTATCGATATTTAAATTTGAGTATCGATACTTTCAATACTCAACGTCAGTATCGATATATCGATACTTCATATCGATCTGCCCATCCCTACTCTCAACCCTCTCGTGCACGCGCAGGTGACAGTTGGTCGAAAGTTTAAAATTTTAAAATATTTGGTATTTTTCTTACAAATACGTATCGTTTCACTTCAGAAGACATTGGTTCATCCATTGGGGTCGTATGGATTACTGTAGTTATTGCTGTATGTGCTGTTTGATGCTTCCACTTTTAGGAACACATAAGCTTGCATAAAGCATTCCCAGAGATTATTTATTTTCCTAAAAACATTGTTTGTGTTTATCTTAAGAAGGAAAGTCGTATACATCTCAGATGGCATGAGGGTAAAAGATGAGTAAACGGTGAGCACATTTCCGGGTGTACTGTATTTTCTTTTAATAATAGCAAATGACATGGGATTCCCTCTTAAGATTCATCAGTGGAAAGAAAGAAAAAGAAGAAGAGGAACAAGAGGAGGAGGAAGCCAAGCAAGAGAAATGAATAAGAAGTGTTGTAACTTTAAATCTGTTTTGAAATAAGTTGTTTTTCAAATAAAGGTTTCCAAGTAATATCAGATTGTTTGCTTTTTTTATTACTTACCCTGTAACTACATGAAATAAGAGTGTAACAAACACCACTTTAAATTACAGCCCGTAATGTCATACTTACCCTGTAACTACATGAAACAAAAGTATATTTCCCCATGTATTAAAAAAGATTGCAATAGTTCTTTCTACTTGCCTTGAAACAACTTAATCAGTGCACTTTCTCACTAAATTCCTTAAAGCAATTAATTCAAGAACTTTATATATACATATTTGCGTAAACATTTTACATTTATTTAGGTGTGAGCATTTGGGGAAATATTTATGCTTTTACTTTTGCATTTATGAATTGTGTTTTGAATTTACGAGTCAGATTTTGTAAATGTGAATTGTGCTGTGCATTTATGAATTTTGTTTTGTAAATGTATTATTTTTGAGGCAGATCTGGCTCCATAGTCATTAATGGACACATGATGATAGGCTGGAGCAGGAGCTGAATCTAGAGGCTGAAGACAAACAACTGATGTTAGTGGAGTGAGATTCATGTTTTACAGTGCAGAGTTACAGTGTGATTCCTGCTGACCTGACTGAAGCAGCGTTACTACAAGGTTAAGACATAAGTTAGGTGTGTGTCAGGATAAAGACATGAGTCTATGTTCAAGACTTAAACTGTGAGAGTGTCTGAGTCCTGAACATTGCCAGCAAGCCAATAACTAATAGAGTTGTGTAGCTAAATAACACTCAATCTAAATATTTAGTTTGACCTCTACATTTTTCTTCGTGTCCAGCAGCAGTGAGTGAGTGAAGGACCATGACATCTGCTGAACAGCATTATGACACACAAGATGAGATGGAAGAAGAAAAGCTGAAACACAAGGAAGGTAATAAAGGAAAGACAATATCAGTATAATATTAAAGTTTTCACTTAATAAATGTCTTTAATCTCTCTCTATGCTAGTCCAGATGAGCAGCAGCGCTCGCAGTGAAGTCGGTGTTGGTGTGAATGCTGAAACTGGAGGAACTGCAAATGTTCCTGTACTCACTGGAAACACCATCACAGGCCCAGTGACCTTCATCTACAACACTGCAGGAAACGGTATCAATATAACAGTGCTTACTGAGACACTAATGAAAGACACACTGTAGTTTGTTTTATGGAGATACTGCTCATGGGCAGACATGTTTTATGTTTCATGTTACTTCTCTTCTTTTCTCTCTCCACACAGCACCACAAAAAGCCTCAGAGAGACAGACGGAGAAGCACACAGTAGATCAAGGTGCAACAGTCGTATTCTCTCACACTGTACTGACAGATGCTGACCAACACACACGTTCGTTGGTTTGGTTGGATCAGTGTGTTTCCTCTGTTGACATTGGCTGGTGTTTGTTTCATCAAGTGTTTATCAGGTTGTGGAACGTTTGTGTAATGATGGGTCGGCAGAGCGGGGATCCATTTGCAAGCTTTATTAAGAACAGTATTTACACAGGTAGACAGGGGCAAAGGCAGGAACATAAACAAGGACAGGCAATGGTCGAGGCAGGCGGCAGACAAACAGAATCAGGGTACAGACAAGGATCAGGGCAGGCAGCAAACAATCACAGTCCAGGAAACAGGCAAAGATCAGGGCAGGCAGCAGAGAATCACAAAAAATAAACAATCCAACCGGAAACCAGGAAACAGTCCACAAGAAAACGCTCAGTAATGATCACCACAGCAAATCAAGACTTCGCAATGAGGTGGTGTGTGTGTAAGTCCTTTATAGTCCAGGTAGTGTGCTAAGCTGTATGTGGCAACTGGTGATTGGTGTGGAGTGTGCATGTGATTGGCAAGGAGGATTATGGGAAATGGAGTCCAGGAACTGACAGGAACAGACAGTGATCGTGACAGTTTGAACAGAGACATAATATTACGCAGCTCACACGCAGTGTTGAAGTATACATTACTTAAGGAAGTACTTACGAATTATTAACAAACTATTAATAGTTTATTCTTAGTTTATATATTGTAGTCTCTACACCAGTGTTTCCCAAACGTTTTTCAGTCACGGCACCCTTTGAAAATGTTCAGAAATTTGTGGCACCCCACACTAGTGTTGTCACGAAACTTTGATACGATACCTTGAAAATTATCGATTTTTAATACCACAGGAAGAACTGCAGTATATATGCCTACTGTCATATAGATATTTATAATATTAACTAATTTTTTTGTCCATCCATTGTCTAGGAAAAGGAAAGTCCAGGAAATCAGTAATTTCTTCTGAAGAGAGAAAGATTTTAATTAAGGCTTTTATTCATATATAAACATTGCTCAATTACCATTATGACTATCTCACCTAAATGTTTGCTCACTCCGTGTATTTGTGTTTTTATATTGGGATAATTTTGTTGCAATAGCACAAGACAGCTTTTTTTAATGTCAGTTCTTTTCAAGTTTTTAATCTATTTTATAATGTAATAATTTCACACTTAATCTCCAAATTAACAACATAAAGACAGTATATTTTAAATACTTGTTTAATAACATCTTTTTATGAATGAAGGCCAGTATCACTGATACTAACACTACTAATGATGTCTTCAATTTTAAACATTAATAATTGCCATTCAACATTACAGTGTAATTGAATGGTATTGATTAGGCTCCAAGAAAAAAAAACAGCTTTTAATTTAAGTGAACTTAAAACAATCTCCACATAAACCTGTGGGATGATCTATGTAGTGAAACTCAAGAGTGTAACTTTGGTTTGAAAAAAAGGGGGGAGGGGGGCATGTACATTTTAAAGATAAATTCATTAATCTGGTGAACTTTGAGAGTTCAAAATAAAGAGCTACAACCCATGTTCAGTGTGCAAATTGAACAAAGAAAAAGTCTGTGCATTGAGTTACCTGAAACTGGAATGTTATTTTTTATTACGTGGCTCGCCCGACCCGCTGATTATCCGCAGTATTGAACGGTTCGGGCTGGGAACCGCAACAGAACCGTGTCGGTGGAAAATGAGTATCTGAGCATGTGACTGCCTGTCTGAGTTTTGTCGACAGCCGGAGGCGGCAAAAAAATTTGATGGAGGCGGCCGCCTCGTAATTCTCTATGCAGGAAAAACCCTGCTGACAGAAAATGTTGCGGTTTAAAGTGGACTCGTTTTCATGCTACACACAATGTTCTACATTAAATATTTAGCTAACAGTCTAAATAAGAAGTTACCTAGCAACAGTGTATGTTAACGTTAGCTCAGTCAAGGCTAACATCAACAGGTGTAGACAGAAAATATGATTCTCCTGACCTGAGCTAATTTACTGAATCAACCAACTCACATCACCTTTCTTTCATTTCATCCATGATGACATTAAAGTCATCTGTTGCTGTTTCTGGCGTTTCATCGCTGACTGTGCCGCAGCCGTGATACCTGCTCATCAGATTTCAGTGAGCTGTTTTTAGAGCGTGCACGCGACGTTCCTGGACGCGGACGCGCGCATCGACACAGGCAGGTTCTCTGTGTTCTGCTCCTCCGTGGCGATGACGGCGTGAGGTTAAAAAATCATAACAAACAAATTTGAAAGTGGGGGGGACACAAACGGGATTTTGAAAAGTGGGGGGGACATGTCCCCCCCGTCCCCAGTGGAAATTACGCCCTTGGCAAAACTACATACCAGTATTTTACATGGTTTGACCCCTGAATACTGATTCCTCCCACGAGAGGGCATTCTGGGGGCAGTAGAATAACTGCAAGGCTAGTTGAGAATCCACAGGTGTTTGTGTGCTATTTACTCACGCTATAAACTAGAGAATATGACATGGTGTCAGAGTAGGATACTCTAATAAGCTTGTGGAAGAAGTTTTGTTTCGGGGCAAGTTAAGCTTTATGAGGGGTGAAGTCGCAAAGTCACGGCACAAGTGGCAAGAGGACAACGTGCTCCAACTGATGCAGCTGCCGGGGGGAGAGAGCCGCCCACCTGAGCCATAACTTCTCTAAACCTCACGAATGGGAAAAATGGATCCGACAGTTCGAATGTTTCCGTCAGGCCAGTAATCTCCACACTTCCACGCAAACCAATCAGATAAATACACTCATGTACTGTACGGGCGATGAAGCAGACGACATTTTGAAGGGGCAGAATTTGACGAGCAAAAACATGGAACAGTACGACGCAGTGAAGGAGAGTTTCCAAGCTTTCTTTGTTGTGAAGAAAAACGTAATCTATGAAAGAGCATTTAACGTGAGGAAACAAGGGGAAATCGAACCTGTCGACTCCTTCGTGACTGCACTGTACTCCTCGGCTGAGCTCTGCAAATATGGGCCATTACACAACAAATTAATCAGACACAGATTAGTCGTTGGGTTGAATGATATACGTCTGTCGGAGTGAATGCAGTTAGATAAAGCCATTGATATGGCAAGACAGACCGAGGCAGTGAAGCAGCAGCAGAGTAATCTACGAGTGTGTTAATGCTAAAACGTCTGGCTCCGTAGATAGAGTCATAGGTAAAAGCAAACCATCTCAAAGCAGGCAGAGAGTCAAAAGTGATCATGGAGCAAAAGAAAAAATTAAACAGCCACAGTCAAGATGTCACAAGTCTACAAAAGCTCACTGCCCTGCAAATACTGTACTGTGTCATGCCTGTGGGAAAAGGGTCACTACCAAAAAGTGTGTACTTCATCCAGAAAGGTGAATGAGATTCAAGAACAGGACCCTGTTATATTTTTGGGCACTGTGGTTGCTGAAGGTGACCCCTGGCTGATTGATATTATTGTACGATGCAAACAAGCCACTCAAAGTATCTGCAGACGCATCGTCATATGGACTGGGAGCAGAAAGAGGGTGGTGATTGGAGACCTGTTGCCTACGCGTAACGATCTCTTAGTGAGTTCAGTAAAGATACGGCCCTGGAGCTGACCTGGGAATGTGAGAGATTTTGTGACTTTTTGATTGGCCAACATTTTGTTCCCAATTGCTTCCACTTTATGATACCACTAACAGTTGACCGTGGAATATTTAGTAGTGAGGAAATTTCACGAATGGACTTATTGCACAGGTGGCAACCTATCACAGTACCACGCTTGAATTCACTGAGCTCCTGAGAGTGACCCATTCTTTCACAGATGTTTGTAGAAGCAGTCTGCATGCCTAGTGCTTGATTTTATACACCTGTGGCCATGGAAGTGATTGAAACACCTGAATTCAATGATTTGGAGGGATGTCCCAATACTTTTGACAATATATATATATATATATATATATATACACATACACACACATTACAGTATATATACATATATATTATTTTCATTTATCTCATCTAAAGTGGGAACTATTTACGGTTAATAAGTTGTTAACAAAGCATAAAAAACATTATCTAACATATGAGCTTATTAAACAAAATTACAGTGACTGAATGGAGAACTCACTATTTGTATATAGCCTATTAATAATGTAGAGACTACTGTATAATATATTAACTATGAATTAACTATAAACTAATAGTTTGTGATAACGCTTTATTTTAAGGTGTCTGTGTTACAGTGTAATTATGCACTGAAAAACTGAGTAAGAATAATGAACTTCATGTACTTACTATAGGGTTAGAGTTAGGATTAGGGTTTGGTTTAGGGTTAGTCACATGTAACTTCATGTAACACGTGTAACAAGGTCACTAAAAAAAGTGTTACCTAGTATGCAAATGATTTGTAAGTACTTTATTACTGTATACATATTATAAAGTGTTACCCAATATTGTGCATGTTCATTATCATTATTAACAGTCACCATCTGTACATGGAAACAAGAATATATAACAAGTAGCAACTGCAGGGCTAAGCATAACTGCGGTAGATCTTATACAAATAAATAGAATACTAGTGTCTCTAATGGTGATTTCACAAATAGTTTACAATGGTCTAAAAGCTTTAAAGGCACAATATGCAATTTTCGCCGCTAGAGGTCGCCTTTTCAAAACAAAGAATTGAGTGCGGAGTCATGGGAGATGTCGTCTTCACGTCACAGCTGGTGGAAAATAATCGGGACGGGACTCAGTCAGGAATCATGTTCATGGATAAGATTATTAACTTTACTGTAGTATGAAGCAGAGCAGGGTGAGTGCTGTGGGAGCGTAACGAGACCGCTGGAGCGATTGATAATGAGAGACGAGCGCGACACACGTCTCGAGAGCAGCTGAACTTTTATCAGGGGCTGTTCACATACCGTGCCTAAAAACGTGTGGAAAGCGCGGCCGCGCCGCATTCTCCTCCTTTCCACAAGCGCTTGCGCTCCGGTGGCGTCTGTCGCTGCTATGCAACCATGAACTGCGCTCTCCATGATGACGAGGAAGTATCAGCAAAGGATAAATTGATTTCTAGCCCTTGCATTAGCTCTACTACTAGATATATTTATGGAGATGAGAAATAAAAACCACCCTGTACAGCTATGATCAGCTGTTCGGTTGGTTCTTGTCACATGACCTGTCGTGCGCTTGTGGCATTCTGAAAAGTTTAGATGTTTTCATCTCGCCGCAGCATAGGCATGCCTGGAAAAAACCAGCGCGTCGCACTGCATCGCTTCTGTTATGAGTGCACTTGCCACACGCCTACATTTAAAATAACGAATTTGCGCGCTCAAAAGACGCAATATGTAAACAGCCCCTTATGTCACAATCACTGCTTGCGCTTTGTCCGGTCAAGCGTATGTGGGGTATGTGTGTTTATCACATTTGAGGGTGCTGAAAATGATGTTACAACATTACTGTGCGTTCACTCGCCGACTGCTACAAGACACTTGTTACACAGTGAAGTAGATCGGTATAGTCATGGTAAAACATGGTACTTGTGGTAAATAAAGAAAATGAGATTTAAACAATAACGCCGGTTTCACACCGCAAGTGTCAGCGGCGCGTGAGCGTGAACTGCAGCTGCAGAGACGTGCGAGTATTCACACTGGAAGCGTTTGTACAGCGTCACAGCAGCGGCTCCAAGCTACATAAAGTGAGCCTTTCTTTACAAAGACAGATATAAATTTGTTTTTATAAGTTGATCATTTATAAACTTGATAGTCTTGAAAGTTTGTTAACATGGGGAGGTGTACAACATTCGCATATAAACGTAAAATAAATAAAAATAAATAAATAAAAGCCTCGTGTCATCCATTGCTGCACATGAATGAGGTAAGCTTTGAGTTTAACATCATCTGCCGCATGCGCATGTTTATAAGACAGCAAACTCGGCGAAAAAAGCCAGCAAACTCGGGTTTGATTTGGGTATGCTGCAGCCTATATATCTCTCTGTGTAATAACTAAAATAATGTTTATATATCATATTTTCTGGCCAGTTTACTTTAGTCTTTTATAATACACCATACTTTAACCCAAACTGAATAATTAAAAACAAGTTTAAATGAGTAAATCTTCTATAAATATTTTTCATATACTGACATACTCCAATTCTTGTTAAAACACACTAGATATGCTTATTCTGTGCATTTTAAGCACTTTTTGTGTGAAATCATATTTATTTTGTCCATCAAATGTGTTCACTTTATTTGAGCGTTAGCAGCGCAGCAAAAATAGACCCAGTGCCAAAACGTTCGCGGCACTGCTGCTTCTGCTCTGCTCCGCGCTGCCGCGCAGTCTCTGCATGCGGTGTGAATGCTCTCATCTGTTAACATGGGCGCTGAAAAAAATACGCTCTGCTGACGCGTGCGGTGTGAAACCGGCCTAAGACTTAACGTTTTGAGCTATATAACAATAATTAGTTTTCAGTCTATAAATGTATCCAAACAGTTGTGCCATTGTAAATATAATGTAAGTGTAAGCTTTGGTGTTTCCATGGCTTCTACAAAATAAAACCGGAAATCAAGGTTAACGCGAGTATGATGTAATTGATAGGCGATGCACGGACATGGTCCGCGTCCTGGTTAAAATGGCATATTTCTCTGAATTTAATCATTCTTGGAAACATCTGGGATGATGTAAGTAATGTAAGTCAACAAAATACATAACACTGTTCTAGTGGTTTTTGGATATTTCGATCCATAAATCTTACATATTGTGCCTTTAATCAAAACTTTTTATACGGTTATAAAATTGATTATTAAGGTTGACCAGTAGGTGGCACTGTCACCAAAATGATTTGTTATCCTCAAGGCATGATTGCAATCACACATGCAAAGGTTCATTTAAGCAGGACAAAACATGCTGAAAATACAGCCTCATGTCCTGATTGGTGTGCTAGCTGTCAATGGTTTGATATATCAAAAAGCTTTCAGTAACTTAATGGCTAAAGGATGATCATGATTGTCTAATGGAGACAATCCACTAAATGCTGTGGAAGGAATTAGAAAATATTTTAGAGACTTTTAAATTGAAACCAAGGTGTTAGGGGTGTGAAATATACCCACAGACACGATAAACTATAGAAATTTGTCAAGCAATAGAGATGTTGTGGTTATCTATCAGGGTTACACTCATGTGACGTTGTGCTGTGCCCTCACAAAAGCTTCTCATTTTTCAGCCATGTGGATTAAAATCAAGTGATTTTAAACCACTCAAGCACAGTAAGCCATGAAAAAGAACTAAATTTAACACATTTGCGGTAGGGGTGGGAATCTTTACACACATCACGATCTGATCCGATTCTGATTCTGAGAATCACGATCTGATTCCAAAATGATACTTGATCTACTTTTTTTCTTATTAATTATTTTCTTAATCTTACATTTTATTTAATTGCATATGCAATATAAGTACTTTTTAAATAATTACAAGTTAAAATTAAATTAATAAAATTGTATGTTAAGATTTTTAAATATATAAACAGCTTCAAAACATAAAAGTAGCCTAAATAATAAAGAAGAACAATGAAATGTTACAAGCAATAAACACAGAGTGATTTAATTTTCAGAATCTGAACATTTTCCATTCAAGATCTGTGAGTGATTTTCTCTTTCTCATCTTTACTGTTGTTTGCCCACAGCATTCCAAACAACATAAATGATGCCTTCGTATAGCATTTGTAAGGAAAATAAGCCTACCGGCGGGCAAGATCACAAACTGCATGCGTAACATCAAGCAAAGCGCATATCCTGTGCAATGAACCCAGCAGATGTAATTCACTTCAGCCTTTCTGAACTGAAAGATTATTTTATGAAGGTTCGAGTGGTGTGTGTGTGTGTGTGTGTGTGAGAAAATGGAAACAAGCAGAATACGGGTGCTTCTGACAGTGCGTGTCCACTGGCACGGACTTGCGGAGCAGAGGGAGTGTATTCAGTTCATTTTTATGGAAGTTGAGCTTCACGCTCACGCATAAAGCACACACAGCATCATCGCGCATCTGTGGGTAAAAACTTAAGCTCAGAATCTATCCATAATCATTGGACAGAGAATCGCAATGCATTGATCCCACCACTAATGTGTGGTAGTTATTATTTATGGACTAGATAAGAATTTACATTAAGATTTTATTATTTTATTTAAAAACTGATAACTTTTTGTTGGCTGATTTTTCCCTCTTTCTCAAAGGCTCAACTGCAGAGGACAATAAAGCTGCTCTTCATGAGATCAGCCACAGACTGAAGGTCAAATTAAAACAGGAGTATGAACGAATATTGGTTGGTAATTCTCAGATGGGTCATCAGAAATACCTGAACGATATTTACACTGATCTATACAGGTGCTGGTCATATAATTAGAATATCGTGAAAAAGTTCATTTTTTTATTGTAAATTATTTTAAAAAATAAAACTTTCATATATTCTAGATTCCCTACATGTAAAGTAAAACATTTCAAAAGTTTTTTTTTTTTAATTTGTTGATTAGAGCGTACAGCTCATGAAAGTCCAAAATCCAGTATCTCAAAATATTAGAATATTTACATTTGAGTTTGATTAAATGACCATCCCTACAGTATAAATTCCGGGTATCTTCTGTTCTTTGAAACCACACTAATGGGGAAGACTGCTGACTTGGCAATGGTCCAGGAGACAATCATTGACACCCTCCACAAAGAGAGTAAGACACAGAAGGTCATTACTGAATGGGGTGGCTGTTTACAGAGTGTATATCAAAGCATATTAAATGCAAAGTTGACTGGAAGGAAGAAATTGGGTAGGCAAAGGTGCACAAGCAACAGGGATGACCGCAAGCTTGAGAATACTGTCAAGTAAAGCCGATTCAAACACTTGGGAGAGCTTCACAATGAGTAGAATGAAGCCGGAGTCAGCGCATCAAGAGTCACCACACTCAGACATCTTCAGGAAAAGGACTACCAAGCCACTTCTGAACCAGAGACAACGTCAGAAGCATCTTACCTGGGCTAAGGAGAAAAAGAACTGGAAAGTGAACAGTGGTCGAAAGTCCTCTTTTCAGATAAAAGTAAATTTTGCATTTCATGTTGAAATCATGGTCCCAGAGTATGAAGGAAGACTGGAGAAGCACAGAATCCAAGCTGCTTGAAGTCTAGTGTGAAGTTTCTGAAGTCAATAATGATTTGGGGGGGCCGTGACGTCTGCTGGTGTTGGTCCATTGTGTTTTATCAGGTGCAAAGTCAATGCAGCCATCTTCCAGGAGATTTTGGAGCACTTTATGCTTCCATCTGCTGACAAGCTTTATGGAGATGCTGATTTCCTTTTCCAGCAGGACTTTAGCACCTGCCCACAGTGCAAAAACCACTTCCAAGTGGTTTGCTGACCATGATATTACTGTGCTTTATTGGCCAGCCAATATGCCTGACCTGTATCTATGGGATATTTTCAAGAGAAAGATGAGAAGATCCAACAATATACAAGATCCAACAATATACAGATGATCTGAAGGCTCAATAGTGCCTCAGCAGTGCCACAGGCTGATCACTTCCATGCCACACTTCACTGATGCTGTAATTTGTGCTAGGAGCAAGTCATTTGCTGTAATATGTCCTGCCGATCAAGTATTGAGTGCACAAAAGAACATACTTTAAAGAACTTGAACTTTTCTGTTTTGCAAATCCATTTTTTGATTGATCTTAGGAAATATTCTAATATTTTGAAATACTGGATTTTGGACTTTCATTAGCTGTACACTCTAATCATCAAAATTTAAAAAAAAAACTTTTGAAATGTTTTACTTTACATGTAGGGAATCTAGAATATATGAAAGTTTCATTTTTAAAAATCATTTATAATAAAAAAATGAACTTTTTGATGATATTCTAATTATATGACCAGCACCTGTATATGGTGGAGAATGAGACTGGAGGAATAGTGAGTGAGCACGAGGTGAGACAGATCGAATTCAAACAATTTGATGCCAAGGACACACCAATCCAGTGCAATAACATTTTTGAAGTCCATGAGGGTCGACGAAACAGAAAAGTGCTGACGATGGGCATCGCAGGGGTAGGAAAAACAGTCTCTGTCAATAAATTCATCCTTGACTGGGCTGAAGGAACAGAAAATCAGGATATTGCATTAATTTTTCCTCTTCCATTCCGTCAGCTAAATTTGAACACAAAAAACTGCAGTCTAATGGGACTGCTTCACAAATACTTAAGTTATCCTGAAGAACTGGCCTCTCTTCCTGATGGTGACGGTAAAATCATGTTCATCTTTGATGGGCTGGATGAATGTCGCTTCTCTTTGAACTTTAAAAAGAATGACGGATTTACAGATGTTCACAAAGAAACAACAGTGAGTAAGATAGTTACAAGCCTGATCAAGAGACAACTGGTTCCTTCTGCTCTCATCTGGATCACATCCAGACCAGCAGCAGCCAGTCTGATACCCCGAAACTACATTGATCAGGTGACAGAGGTGCGAGGATTCAACGATGAGCAGAAAGAGCAATACTTCAACAAAAAAGTAGTCCTGAGGTTGCTGGAAACATCATCCGTCATATCAGGAAATCCAGGAGCCTGTACATCATGTGCCACATCCCCGTCTTCTGCTGGATCTCTCTCACTGTTCTTCAGCCTCTACTGGCTCGAGAGAGCAATGACAAAACACCCACAACTCTCACAGGGATGTACACAAGCTTCTTACTTAGTCAGCAGCAACAGATGACAGCAAAATACAGTGATGATCCTGAACCTGAAGCCAATGCCTGGTCTTTTGATCAGATTATTCTGAAGCTTGGGAAATTGGCCTTCCAACAGCTGGAAAAAGGAAATCTGATTTTCTACAAAGAAGATCTTGTGGAATGTGGACTAGAGGTCAATGAAGGGTCGGTGTTCTCTGGGTTATGTACTCAAATCTTTCAGGAGGAAAAAGCTGTTTCAGCAAGAAACGTTTACAGTTTCGTACATCTCAGCATCCAGGAATTCCTTGCTGCTCTCTATGTGTTTTTGATTAGCAAAGATAAGAAAGCAAAGCTACTTTTTGAATCCCAGAGAGAAAAACTCACATGGAAACTGTCCAGAAAGACACTGTTTCAGCTTCATAAGGGTGCGATCAACAAGGCTTTACAAAGCGAGAACGGACACCTGGACCTTTTCCTCCGGTTCCTCCTGGGTCTCTCTCTGGAGTCTAATCAGAATGACCTGAAGGAATTAGTGCCAGGACTGGAACTCAAAACAGAGAACATGAAAAACACTGCTGACTATATCAAAAAGAAAATAGAGAAGGAGAAATCAGTGGAGAGGACCATCAATCTCTTCCACTGTTTAAATGAAATGAAAGATGACTTTGTAGGGGAAATCCAGAAGAATCTGAGCTCAGGAAATCTTTCAGCACAGAATCTCTCCTCTGCTCAGTGGTCTGGTCTGGTGTTTGTGCTCCTGATGTCAGAAGAGACTCAAGAGAAGTTTGAACTGCAGAAACACAGAAGATCTGATGAAGCAGTGATGAGACTGCTGCCAGTGATCAAAAACACAAGAAAAGCACTGTAAGAGTCTTCTTTAAATTCATTTATATACACTGTTGGTCTTTTCTAATTGGGACGTCTTTTTACATGGATGACTTGTTGGCCTAGACAGTTCAGAATAACGAGTAAATGTATCAATGTGTGTGATGATATTAAATGCCAAAGTGTCTCCATCATCAGACAAGTTGAACCTGAGTTTTACCCTTTTTAATTATTCTTAATTGTATCATAAATTAAA
Source organism: Ctenopharyngodon idella (assembly GCF_019924925.1). Lineage (NCBI taxonomy): Eukaryota > Metazoa > Chordata > Actinopteri > Cypriniformes > Xenocyprididae > Ctenopharyngodon > Ctenopharyngodon idella. The sequence continues at coordinate 54,041,444 of NC_067222.1, forward strand.
GAAACTGAAAATACAGGTTTAATGTTTTATGAAAATTGTTTTAGCTTTGCTTACATCGCTACAGTCAAAGGTTTTTCCAAGTTATCTATGCTCTAGATTATAAACACTACCTTAATAAGCATTGATATCACTGATTGTTTTGTTCGCTACACAGGCTACAACGCTGTAATCTCACTGCTCAGTGTTGTGAGAGTTTGTCATCAGTTCTACAATCCTCAAACTCCTTCCTGAGAGAGCTGGACCTGAGTAACAATGATCTAAAGGATTTGGGAATGAGGCTTCTTTCTGATGGACTAAAAAGTCCAAACTGTCAGCTGGAAATACTGAGGTTTGAGTTTAAATACTTTATTTATTTATTAATTTATTTATTTTTTTCATTAAGTTAATTATTTAAAAACACACTGCTAAGATTGATTCTGTATGCAATTACATTTTGTTTTTATTGTTCAGATTTTCCATATGTAATCTCACTGCTCAGTGTTGTGAGAGTTTGTCATCAGTTCTACAATCCTCAAACTCCTTCCTGAGAGAGCTGGACCTGAGTAACAATGACCTACAGGATTCAGGAGTGAAGCTTCTTTCTGATGGACTGAAGAGTCCAAACTGTCAGCTGGAGATACTGAGGTAAATGGTTTTAAAATAATTAACAAAATGCTATCACAATAAATGATTGTCAACGAATGTGACATTTGTTCTCGATGTAATGGAAATAGTCAATGGAAACTGATCGGGCCTGATACCAAGCTCATATACTTGTACTCGTACTCATACAAATATGGATGTGCTTGAATTGTTTGTTGAATCGTTCTTCAGATTCTTGACTTGTCACCGTCTGAACCAGCCCAACACAGTTGATTGATCGCCATAGAAAATCACTGGTTCAGCGAATGAAATCAAAAGTTGCTATTGTGAATGCCGCACGATCCACTGCTGTACATGTTTAGAAAAGTGAATGAATACTTTGGTACATTTCCACAGACACTTTTGTTACTTTTATGACTGAATCTACAGAAAATAACAGCATACAAACTGCACAGTTCAGTGTGTGATACTGGTCTGATTGTCAAACTAATGTCATGTGGACTGTTGCTGCGTGTGTTTGTAGATTGTCTGGCTGTATGGTGACAGATGAAGGCTGTGGTTATGTGTCTTCAGCTCTGAGTTCAAACCCCTCACACCTGAGAGAGCTGGACCTGAGCTACAATCACCCAGGAGATTCATTCATTGATAAATTCAACCATCAAAACTGCACACTGGATAAACTTAAGTATGTTGAGCAGGAAGAGTTTGACTTTACTTCTTTCATACATTTACAAAGGTTCTTACTGAGAATAAACAGAGGTTTAGCTGCAGTTATACTACAGGGCTGTTGAATGCTTGATTCTGATTGTTTGACAAACTTTCTAAGGTGCAGTACAGACACACTAACACACACACATTCAAACATACACATGCACAGAAATGTGTCAGTGCTGCCCCACGACTTCATCAGTAAAATAGTTTCACAATTTATGCAGTATGCCTGAAAAAGGGACTGTAGTAAGTGATGTCCGATATCTAGCTTTCCTCAAGGGGTTTTGGTCAAAACACAGGATCCAATCAGCTTCATCCAAAGGAAGTTTATTTGTTCCTAACACAATGGTAACTTTCATCCAGGCTGTACACAACAAAGCTGTACAAGGGCTTTACAGAATTAGAGGGTTAGTTCACCAAAAAATGGAAATTCTGTCATTTATTACTCATCCTTATGTCGTTCCACACCTTCGTTTATCTTCAGAACACAAATTAAGATATTGTTGATGAAATCCGATGGGTCAGTGAGGCCTGCATTGACAGCAAGTTAATTTACACTTTCAATCCCAAGAAAGGTAGTAAAGACAGTAAAGACATTTAAAACAGTCCATGTGACTACAGAGGTTCAACCTTAAATTTATGAAGTGAAGAGAATACTTTCTGTGTGCTAAAAAACAAAATGACGACTTTATTCAACAATTTTTTCCACGACACATGCGTGTGGTGATACGAGACACGTGTCGTTTCATTGCATGAATTATCCAAACTTTCAAGCTGTGGCATGACAATATCACAATAGATGCAGTACACAATCTCTTATTCAGTAGGCATCACTTGGCACTGATGACATCTACACCACCAGCTCTTCATTGCTCTGTCTTTCAGAAGCTTGTGGCTGTGGTTGTGTTGCAGCCTCTTCCATCTCTTTTAGTTCGTTCCCTGTATATTCTTTTTCGAATAAGTAAGGTTGTGCAAAAAAAATGCAATTCATCCTCTGTGTTGAAATCTGCAGACATAGTTATGAATGTTTATTTTGAGCATGTGTCTTCCTCTGTAAATACAGTCCTGCGTTTCTGCAGAATGCAAGCTCCTGCCTCATCACCACACACATACGTCATGGTGCTCTCGTGAACATGTGTCAGAGACTGATACGGAACAGAAGAAATTGTTGAATAAAGTCATTATTTTGTTTTTTTTGGCACACAAATAGTATTCTCGTCGCTTCATAACATTAAGGTTGAACCACTGTTGTCACATGAACTGTTTTAAATGTCTTTACTACCTTTCTGCAGTGTTGGGGAAGCTACTCTGAAACTGTAGTTTGACAAACTACAAGCTACTCATAAATTAAAGTAGTTAAACTACAGTCAAGCTACCCTTCTGAAAAAGTAGTTAGCTACACTACAAGTTACTAACAAAAAGTAGCTAGCTACATTGAAACTACTTTAATGTTTTTATTTTTTTTTTATTTTTTTTTAATGACATAGCCTATTACAAATAACTGAATAACTGTTAATGAAGAATGTTTAAGTAAAATGTTTGGGGTTTAAAACAACGCAATGCACTACAATTATGATTTCAAAGCGTACTGTTTTATTTTGTAATGTATATCAAAAGATACAATACTCAAATGTAGCCTATATCTCACACCTGACTGTCAAAGTGCAAAACTGCTACAAATGTCACACCAATGCAGGCCTGGTTCTACGCACCTAAGCACCCTCAAACGCAAACAAGAGCACCCTCAGTTGATACTGTATAATATCATATTGGCGAAACAGATTTGGCAAACGCCCCAGTGCGTATTTGTGTTTGCGCTCTGGAGAATTTCAAATGTTTCTATTTACAACATGATTTTGCAGCGGTGAGCAACGTAGCCAATCACAGACACAACTGTTGATCTCTTGAATGCAATGGCCAATCAGGGGTGTTTAAGTTAGTTAGTTAGAATCACCGGAAGAAACGCCAGAGTTTTTATTCATCACTGAGTTTGCATGCTCACGAAGCCTCTCATTAACAAAGTGTAGACACGATGTAAGAGACTCATTGTGCAGTGTAGACAGCTATAATTGAGATGAGTTATGACTTTTTAGTGATTATAAAGGATGCGCTGTTTGCACGCTTTATATAATACATTCAGAATTTTAATATAAGTTTTGTTTTTCATGCTATGAGAGGACTGACAACCAATTGCACTCTGCAGTTTCAGAAGTGATATCTACATATAAATGTAGGATTTACGTTCAAAATTGCTACCATAACCGTAACATGGGACAAAAATATGCAATAACAATAATAAGCAATGTGCAGACTAGAAAAATATTTGAATTTTTGTATCAATATTTTTTAAATTCTATTCCAATTATTTGTGACTTAAAATCTTAAATGTCTCACTGTACATTATGTTCTTGTTATGGTGGAGCTGTTGTTTACACATTACATCTGCACTTTAGCATCCTCACTGATTTCAGAAGCACCCTCCAGTTATTTGATTCTGGTACCGGGCCTGCACCAATGCAAGAGCAAAATATATGCAACTTAAATTGGATAAACAGAAAATTGCATGTTAATCTCACAGCACATGCAGTGATGAAGCTTTGAGATGCAAATCGTGCGCTTCTTGTGTGAACATTCTGAAACCCGCGCAACGGGTTTTATTAGATCAGCCTTTGCCATGTGATAAGCGCACTAAGCTATATCGCGATTTTGTTTTCTGCTCAATTGACAAATGCTTTGCCAATGCAATGACGCAAAACACTGCGTTAGTGAATTAGGTTCATTATAACACTATGGTGGGACAGATTAGAATATGGCGGGTCACCACTGTAATAAAATAGTTAGCATACATTTGATAGAGACTGTATTAAAGCAGGACAATCAATTTAAAAACGCTATTACTCACCTGTATGTGCTTGAAGTCTTCGACATAGACAGCGTTTTAATCATTTGTTTATAAATTAAGCGTAACCTTTAGTAATCGATTCGTGTGAAGTGTAAACCCACTCCTGTCCTTTACATAATCAGACAATCTCTTCTGGGTGAACTGTAAATGCCGCAAGATGTGTGATATAACAATAGATGGCAGTAATGCACGATTTTAGTTCATGATCTAGTAAGACGCTGTGCTGCTTCAGTACATTGCAAGCTCGTCAGAACGCAAAACGGAATGTAGCTTGTAGCTTTTGGTCGCGCTACACCGCTACTTGCTGGTAAAAGTAGTTAACTACTGGAAAAGCTACACTGTTTTAAAAGTAGCTGAACTACTGAGAAGCTACTGAAAAATGTAGTTAAACTAGTAGCGCCGCTACATGTAGTTAACTACTCCCCAACACTGCCTTTCTGGGCATTGAAAGTGTAAATTAAAGGGTTAGTTCACCCAAAAATGTATTACTCCCCCTCATGTCGTTCCACACCCGTAGGACCTTCATTCATCTTCGGAACACAAATTAATATATTTTTGATAAAATTTGATGGCTCAGTGAGGCCTGCATTGCCAGCAAGACAATTAACACTTACACTGCCCAGAAAGCTACTAAAGACATATTTAAATCGGTTCATGTGACAACGGTGGTTCAACCTTAATATTATAAAGCGACAAGAAATTGCACCAAAAATAAAAAAAAAATAACAACTTTATTCAACAATATCTTGTGATGGGCGATTTCAAAACACTGCTTCATGAAGCTTCGAATCTTCACGAATCTTGTGTTTCGAATCAAAGGTTTGGAGCAAAATTTACAAATACAAAACAAAAGTAAAATGGCGGCCGTCCCTCACGGATGACTGCTGTACACTAACACAATAAAAACCTAACATAAATCCAGGCCTGGTCCTCTCTTGTCCTTCACTGTCATCGCTCCTGCCTTTATGATTCCGGAGCTCCTCCGTGAGAGATACGAGACCGGTGCAGTGCGCAGGTTGCGCTCCTTTGCAATCACGCCACCGGCCTCACGCCGTTCCCTCACAGCTCTCGCTCTGGCCTGCTTGTCACATAACCCCATTTCATCTTTATGTTACTAATTTGCATACTAACTGTTAAATAAATCTTATTCAAACGTTCTCTTGACTCCAGAGTCTTTCTAGTAGAACTGATTTCCTGCACCTGTGGACCGTGTATGAGTTTGGGATAAGAGGCCTTGTTGCCATATCTGGGCAGTAGGATTTATGCGGCGTTTTGTTTTGCTCCCAGGTGATTTTCCTTCCACAATTACGTTTATATTCTTTTTGTAATAAATCACCTATTGGAACGAGCTGTGTCTGTAACAGTTCTGTATTTGGTTGGTAATGTACTTAGCCTTACAGTTTTCCAAAGTTGTTTTGTGTGTGTGTGTGTGTGTGTGAGTGAGTGAGAGTGAAAAAGAGAGAGAGAGAGTGTGTGTGTCTGAGGGAGTGTGTGAGTGTGTTTACTGACTAACTGTATCACTGTGTGTGTTTTCTAGCGTGGATCATGGGGGAGAGTTCAGGATAACAGCAGGATTACACAAATGTATGTCTACTCGCGCACACTCTCTCTCTCTCTCTCACACTCACACACACACACACACACACAGAGTATCTGTCATACTGACAAATGATGCAGTTTAATAATAAATAAAAATAATAATAACTATAATACTTTTAGATCACCATTATTAGAATTATCTCTAAGGTGGTAAAATACTACTACTGTAAATGAAAAATTAATATTTTATAAAGAGTATATTATTTTACAATAGGACGTTACAATACTTCTGTCTTAATTTCTTCACTTAAGCTGTTATATTGGCAGAAACCAGCAGTTTCAGTCAAAACAGGTTTATAAACGCATCTTATTACAAATCAAGTGAAATACTGTAATCAGCTGTCCACAAAAATGTTGGATATAATGTGAATGTGAAAATTGAGCATAACTGGTGCTTGTTGGGTTCCCAAATAAACGTTAAACTCAAGGCACATGCAGAGATTGAGTTCACTGCATTCATTCCCTGTGAACTGAGACGTGGAAAACAAGCTGATGGAGTGAGCAAAGTGTGCTCTCCACTCTGAAACATGCAGCGCAACAGACTACAGACTTACTTAATTATCGTCTTTTGTGATTTGATAAGGGCACAAAGCCATATCGTGCTTTTTATTTTGGTTTGTTTGAGAGATGCTTTGCCAAAGCAATGACACAAAACACAAAGATTTATGTTATTATGAGACATGTAAAATATTTTTGGTTCAAACTGTGTTTCTTTAAAACCTGTTTACACCTGGTCACTTCATGCATTTTCTCTGATGGGATAGCTATCAGATCGTGAAAAGACCAGGTGTAAATGTGTAAATACCCTCCGAAACGCATTCGCTCAGATCACTTCAGGAGGAGGTCTGGGACGCATTCCAGACGAAACTGAACAAGTCTAAATGCATCTGGTTGTTGAAACCACATATGTAAATTTTACTCCTCCCAAAAATACTAAAAAATAAACATGTGAGAGTGTGTTATACTCTACCAGTCAAAAGTTTTTGAACAGGAAGATTTTTTAATGTTTTTAAAAGAAGTCTCTTCTGCTCACCAAGGCTTCATTTATTTGATCCAAAACACAGTAAAAACGGTAATTGTCAGGAGTTGGTTGTGTGAAACACATGCAGACGAAGGAGCTTCAATGGAAATGTCTCTAATAACAAAACTCAGGAAATCAAAATACACACAGCCTAACATAAACGAGAATAATTCTAATATGATAATTTGATTCTCAAGAAACATTTATGATTATTATCATTATTGATATATGATTATGATTATTTTTTTGTTTGTTTTGTTTTTAAAGAAATGAATACTTTTATTCAAGCAAGGATGCATTAAATTGATCAAAAGTGACAGTATAGACATTTCTAATGTAGCTTTATATTTCAGAAAAAAGAATATTTATTTTTCTCAAGAAAACATTCTACTGCAGACAAAGGATTCAGAGATGATCCAAATGAAGCAGCACAGAAACTTGACTCCATTAACACTGATTGATCTGTCAACTGAAAACATCAAATTAAAACTATTTCACATTACAGGGTTTTTCCTGGGTCTAAAATGGTCTTCGGTGGTGGTGGACAAACACTGTCATCCACAGTACAAAATACCGTACCCATGTGAACTGTGAGTTCAGTACTGACAGTAAAAACACAATAAATGCAGAGAAACGAAATATCAATACATCCTATTAATGAACACTGTCAGGACAAATAATAAAACCAAGAGCTTTGAACTCATTTATATTTAAAAATCTGTACATTTAAAAGTAAAAAGTCACTGAGTGACCAGTTTGAAAAGTTAGTAATAAAATGAACAAAGTAATACATTACATAGCAAAAGTAGGAGATGTGTTATTTATAGCGTTTACACCCCAATACTTAATGAAGAGATTATTTTGTTCTGTCCATTGCTATGGTTATCACGGTCAATTGGATTTAATCACACATTTAAATACATTTGTCAATCCAGAAACTATGCAGTGTGTAGTTAGCAGCATGAAAAATATTCATTATGTAGGCCTACAGAAAGCAAAGATCGCTGCTGTATTAATCAACACGAGAAACACAACGCTGCACTTCTGCAAAAACTTCAGTTATAATAAATGAAGGTGTCTGTCTACATTGTGCTATTTATCTCTTATTTGCATTGTGTTTATATTTGGAAACACTTTACTTTATAAGGTTCATTAGTTAAACATTAGTTAATGTATTAACTAACATGAACCATGAGCAATACATTTGTTACTGTATTTACTAATCTTCGTTAACGTTAGTTAATGAAAATAGTTGTTCATTGTTTGTTCACAGTGCATTAACTAATGTTAACAAGATTTTAATAATGCATTAGTAAATGTTGAAATTAGCATTAAAGGCACAATATGTAAGTTTTTTTTATTAAAATATCCAAAAACCACTTGCACAGTGTTATATATTTCGTTCAGCTGTGTACTTATATTATCCTAAATGTTTACAAGAATTTGTAAATTCAGAGAAATTCACAGTTTTAAATGGTGCCCGTCCCTCCCTTGTCGCCTGTCAATATCTGCGTTATCCCTGGTTTCCTTATACTGCATAGTAACCATGGCAACAGACGGGACAGCTGCGTAACGTGTAGCGACATGCTGTTGTTGTTTCATTCAAACATTATGGACCATGGCAAGCAAACTTTGGGACAAAAGGAGAAATAAAACGAGGATCAATATCGGTGTGACGTTTCCAAGATGGCGAGACCTTTGCGACAAACTTTGACTTGACAGAGACGGCGCTCTTGCACCTTATTAGACAAGGTAAGCAAATGTAGGCTACATAAGACTAATCAATGTTATGTAGCTCAACACGATGAAATGTTAGAATATCATCAGTATGATATTGTAATGTAGATCTAGCTTACTGTTACTCTCATACAGCCAACAAACTAATACATAGAACAACATTACAACTTTCAAATGTAGTTTAATATGATAGTGTAACGTGAGACCAAGTGAAACAGCACTGCGTTACCTCACAGTTTTAATTCATCAAATAAACTGAGCTGTATGAGCAGTATTTCAGCTTTGTGAGTAGTTGTGTAGAATGAAATGTCCTCATTCCTTTATATCCCCTGGGACTGGTGTGTGGCACTGATATCTGTCTCTCATTAGCCCACGATTCTCAGCCACGCCCCGCTTCATACCACAGTCATGTTAAAAACATGAATTGCCTACTAACTCGTTACTTGTAGCAAAACAGCTAAAAGTATTCTTCATATGTTGACATTATTTATTGTCTTGTCTTTTAATATAGTTTACTTCTACATGTTAAGACATGGTTTCTCAAACCCCTGTACGAGCTGTGTTTGTGATGTTTGAGTTGGGAGAGGCTGTCTGAGGGGCCGTTCACATATCGCTTTCTCCGGTGCGTCCCAATTCGCATACTTATGCACTATTCTACAGAAAATTCCAAAAAGAAAAAACGAGCTGACAGTGGTGACGGCAAGAGCGCGTAAGTGTTTTGCCTAATATCTGTTCTGGGTCAGTTGCTTCGTTTATTATTTTCTGCTAGGAAGGATTAATTTCGAATCTGCACTTGTCCTATTTTCTACCTTGACTAGAATTGTATTTTAATTGTACTTGTTTAGAATAACAGTCGCGTTTGCAGAGTTTATTGGTGTTATTGCTCGCACTTAAGCACTGTGTAGTTTCTAATTACAGCCATTCACGGGCTTTAGGCTTCTGCAGGGCTAATTTGCAAGGCGGGCGTGGCGAGGGAAAGCATATTTAAACTCGTGTAAGTTAGAAGTGAGCAGGAGTAGCGAGAAATTATTATGCAAGTTAATCAAACTCAGACAGGTTTGTTGAGTAGTTTGCCAGGTCTACTTGGGTAAATAGAAACCCTACTAAGCAAGTCACAGTTCTCATGAAATGGGGAGGAAGAAAGATCTTACTGAAGATGAAAAGCATGAAATGGTGTAATGTTGTGCAAAAGGCATGAAAACAACTAATATTGTGTGAAAACTGAATGGAGATTATTGAACTGTCATAAGATTTGTGAGTGATTTTAGAGCACAAGAGAACTTGGTCAGATAAAGGCTTATTAACAAAAGTTTCTGTCAAAAAAAAAATGCATTAAAAGAACTATAAAAAAAGCCAGTGTTGAGCAGCAAACAGGTATTTAAAGCTGCTGGTGTCTCTGGAGTCTCAAGAAGCTCTCCATGCAGGCTGGCAGTTGTGCGTAAAGAAGCATTTCAGCCACTCCAAACCAAACCTCACAAAGAGAAACATTTACAGTGGGTGTAGAAATACATTTTCAAACAGTTTTATTGCTGTGGTGTTTTTTTGCAGCATGGGATAGTATGTTGTCCTTAATAAAAATCTAATTTCACGAGAAATCCTTCTTTTTATACCATAGCTGAAAATGGCCAGTTATGAGCTCCACATATCTTGATGAAGTCATTTTGACACCATCAGAGACCCTAAAGGGATCTCCATCTCACTTCCCAATATTCCAGCCCAAATCATCACCCACCAGCTCCCTGCTGATGTCGCAGTCTTGTTGGACTGCATTATGATCTCCATATCTCTGGGACTGAACCCATCGAGAGTCTTTAAAACGAAGATACCAAAAGGAAAGTTTGTTAAGAACCAGAATCTAAAACGATATTAAGATATCTTTAATACTTCTTGAGCCACAGGCATGCAAACATGAGGAAAAAAAACACAAGAAGTGCTTATTACCATTTTTGAACTGTCACTGTTGGCATATAATGAAACGAAGATTGCGAAAGTAAACAGATTTTACTAATAGACCTACCAATCTCTGTCTGAACACTAAATAATGATGCTGCCATCTTTCCAAAGTCATTTTTACACCCCTCTAATTTGGCTCCAAATCTCAGGTGAAAATTGTCATTTTGACCCCCTTCTACAAAATAGTGGATTACTCAGTAAATATGCATCGGTGACATTTAATATTTTGGCTTTTATCACTATTTATGTTTGTCTTTCTATAGAAAAAATATTAACAAAATCAAAAATTTAAGCCGGGAACCTCTGGTTGATTTGCTACAGTATTTAAACAGCTTCAGAACATCTTACAGTGACTAAATACACAGACAGCAATGAAAGATCATGAAAATCTAATACAAAATATGTAAAAAACAGGATTTACATCACTCCTTTTAGCTACAAAATTTGATTAACATACAGGTGCTGGTCATATAATTAGAATATCATCAAAAAGTTGATTTATTTCACTAATTCCATTCAAAAAGTGAAACTTGTATATTATATTCATTCATTACACACAGACTGATATATTTCAAATGTTTATTTCTTTTAATTTTGATGATTATAACTGACAACTAAGGAAAATCCCAAATTCAGTATCTCAGAAAATTAGAATATTACATAAGACCAATACAAAGAAAGGATTTTTAGAAATCTTGGCCAACTGAGAAGTATGAACATGAAAAGTATGCGCATGTATAGCACTCAATACTTAGTTGGGGCTCCTTTTGCCTGAATTACTGCAGCAATGCGGCGTGGCATGGAGTCGATCAGTCTGTGGCACTGCTCAGGTGTTATAAGAGCCCAGGTTGCTCTGATAGTGGCCTTCAGCTCTTCTGCATTGTTGGGTCTGGCATATCGCATCTTCCTCTTCACAATACCCCACAGATTTTCTATTTTATTTTCTATCTCTTTTACCGTGTTTGTGATGAGGTAAAGCGCTCTTTTACCTGTGATGAGGTAAAGTGCTTATTTACCATGTTTGTGATGAGGTAAAGCGCTCTTTTACTGTGTTTGTGATGAGGTAAAGCGCTCTTTTACCATGTTTGTGATGAGGTGAAGCGCTCTTTTACTGTGTTTGCGATGAGGTAAAGCGCTCTTTTACCGTGTTTGCGATGAGGTGAAGCGCTCTTTTACCGTGTTTGTGATGAGGTAAAGCGCTCTTTTACCGTGTTTGTGATGAGGTAAAGCGCTCTTTTACCATGTTGTGATGAGGTGAAGCGCTCTTTTACCGTGTTTGCGATAAGGTGAAGCGCTCTTTTACCGTGTTTGTGATGAGGTAAAGTGCTCTTTTACCTGTGATGAGGTAAAGCGCTCTTTTACCATGTTGTGATGAGGTGAAGCGCTCTTTTACCGTGTTTGTGATGAGGTAAAGTGCTCTTTTACCATGTTGTGAGTTTGTGTGAGAGAGATACACATTTACTACTGTTATACTGTACTGGAAATATTGATTTACATTAGCTGGAGAGACTATTTGACATTATGTTGAATTATAACACTAAATCACTAATATGCTTTGTTAATTTTGGTTAAATGAATTTATTAACAGGCTTGAATTTAATTCAGCAGCATTTATCCTGAATTACAAATGACATAAATATATGAATGTAAATGATCTTTCAGGTCCAAGTATCAAGACACTCCCTGTGAAGATGAGATTGAACACTGTATGAATTTAAATGAGTTTATTAAATGTTTGAATATCAATCTCAGTCAGATCAACTTCATCATGTTCCTCTAGGGGGCAGTAACACACACACTCTTTAGGAGGCTTTGAGAGATTTCTCACAATAGTTGAGTTTCAGTAACATCTTCAGCATCACTTTTGACTCTTAAACCAACATCAGATCATCTTTTTCTGAATGCCACTGTGATCTTGAGCTTGGCTGGAGTTTAAAAGATTCTTATATTTATCTTAGTGGTATCAGTGACGGTTCATAAGAGCTTATTCAGATTTGATTGATAACTGATGAACTCCATCAATCCTGATATTGAACTGAATGAACATTGAACTGAGCTGAAAAATGACAGTTTCTTTCTGTGGAGCTGCTTACAGTGAGTGTGTGCGCGTGTGAGTGAGTGTGTGTGTGTGAGTGAGTGAGTGTGTATGTGTGTGTGAGTGAGTGAGTGTGTGTGTAGGTGTGTGTGTGAGTGAGTGAGTGTGAATGTGTGTGTGTGTGAGAGAGTGAGTGAGTGAGTGAGTGAGTGAGTGTGTATGTGTGTGTGTGTGTGTTCACCAGACTGCTTTAAAGTGAACAAAATCAGATTAATGTTTTTTTCTTCCTCATGTTGTTTGTAGACGGTCTCTATCTGGGCTAAGCACTAGCGCTACATGTTTCTACACATTAAAGAGGATTAAAACTCATAAACGGTGACAGTGTTCAGTTCTACAGTATAATACTTTTCAAACAAGACCATTATAATTATTAATTAAGATGAGAAGATCCTAAATCAAGTTCAGATCTGAGACAAATCCTACATGAACTCGTCAGATCTGAACTCAAGATTCTGGAATAGATCCAGACCAGAGCAAAGCATGCTGGGAACTGAAAATCCACTGCCCAGTTTCAGTTCATTGAACACAAATATGACGGCCAAATCTGCAAAAACAATAAATGCATAAATAAATATATGAAGAAATGTGTAAAAAAAAAAAAAAAAGTAAATATACAAGGAAATGTGAAAAATAAAAATAAATGAGTATTTATACCTTTAAATACATGCATAAATAAATACAATTATACATAAATAAGGGAATAAATGTAATGATGGGTCGACAGCATGGAGATCCATTTGCAGCTTTTATTAAGAATAGTGTATACACAGGTAAGGGCAGAGGCAGAGACGTAAACGGGAACAGGCAATGGTCGAGGCAGGCGGCAGACAAACGGTATCAGGAAGCAGGCAGAGATCAGGGCAGGCGGCAAACAAACACAGTCCAGTAAGCAGGCAAGGATCAAGGCAGGCAGCAGAGAATCACAAGAGATAAACAGTCCAAACGGCAACAGTATAACAATCCACAGAAAACGCTTAGAAATGATCACCGGGGCAAATCAAGACTTCGCAGTGTGTGTGTGTGTGTGTGCGTGCTGCTTAAATAGTGTGAGTGTGATGTGGTGCAGGTGTGTGTGCAATCAGTCCCAGGAATGAGGGCCTATGGGAAATGTAGTCCGAATGATGGTATCAGTATTCCGGTGAAGGCTCCCTCCGGTGGTGCGGGGAAGGAAGTGCGGGAGCCTCACTTGTGACAATAAAGGTATAAATACTCATTTATTTTTATTTTTCCACATTTCCTTGTATGTTTATTTAATCATTTATTTGTTTGTTTTTTTTACATTTCTTCATATATTTATGTATGTATTTATTTATTGTTTTTGCAGGTTTGGTCCTCCACACACAAATGATGAAGTGAACTTCAGTTTGACATGTTTTAATGGATTTTACTCAATTAAATTATGACAGAATATTCAGTAATTGTGTGGTTTTAACTTATTTTAATTAAGTTCATTTAAGAAGCAGCAGAAATCATGTTTACAGTGTAGATTAAAAGATGGACAGATTGATAATTCCTGATTGTGATGTTTTATCTCCATCAGATTCCCATCGGCTCACTCTGGATCTGAACTCAGTGAATAAACTACTCCATCTGTCTGAGAGGAACACAGTGATTACATACACTAACACACCGCAGTCGTATCCTGATCATCCAGACAGATTTGATCATTATCCTCAGGTGTTGTGTAGAGAGAGTGTGTGTGATCGACGCTGTTACTGGGAGATTGAGTGGAGTGATGGTATGTCTGTATCAGTGTCATATAAGAGCATCAGCAGGAAGGGACGGGGTTATGAGAGTATGTTTGGACGTAATGATCAGTCCTGGAGTTTGTACTGCTCTCGCTCCAGATACTCATTCATACACAATAACATAGAGACTCATCTCCCTGTAAAGCCCATCATCAGCGGTAGAGTAGGAGTGTATGTGGATCACAGTGCAGGAACTCTGTCCTTCTACAGCGTCTCTGGAGACACAATGAGCCTCATCCACACACTCCAGACCACATTCACTCAACCCCTCTATCCTGGGATTAGGGTTGGTTCTGGATCAGTGAAACTGTGTTGATGAATCAGATCAGGCTGTAGAGAGACTCTACCCATAATGCTTTGAGCTCATGATGAATCAGTTACAGTGAGATGTTATAGAGTCTCTTCATTACATTAATACTGAAATATCATGACACAATAAATGTGTGTGTGTGTGTGTGTGTGAGAGAGAGAGAGAGAGAGTGCGTGTGTGTCTGTGTTAATGACTCAAAATCACATCATGAAATAAATGTTGAAATATTGTAATAAATGTTGAACTGCAGTGTACATGTATATTGTGTCATGTGGTGTCGTTATGAGGAGCAGGAGTGACACTTACAGATTTAGATCCACTAACCCACTGACAAATAACATGAATCAATTGATCAATTTAATCATTCAAACATAAATGGACATTTTTACATGTATAAATAAATACATTTAAAACTGTTTATTTGATTCATGTTTTAAAACGTAGATTAATACAACAATAAAAAGTACATTAATAAATCATTTTAAATCGCTTTTTAAAAAGCATTTGCCAATTGCTTTTCTTTATCCATTTGTCAATCGAGTTAAAAATGCCATTGGTCAGGACACACGTGGAGCAACCAATCAACTTTCACCTCAGTTTGAAGAGCCAATCCTCTGTCACTTGTAAATGTAACACGCGCTGTCATTGGACAGTGAGAACAACTATTCGTCAGAGCCGTTAAATATGAGAGTTGAGACACTCTGGCCGTGTCCGAAACCGCCTACTTCTCTACTATATAGTAGTTTTTTTCCTGACAAAATTAAATGAAAATTCAAATGCTTAAACAGGGTTTCAAACAAATGATTGACCGAATGATTCACTAAAGCTCTAGAATCACCGTACGCTAGTGACACCTGCTGGTCAAACATTATAAATGCAGCGTAAACAAGAGCTTTTTATAAACGTGTTACAATACAAACGTTTGTAATGAAAGTGTAAATGTATCATCCACAACAAGAACACTGTACGTCTGATGAGAGTTTTTCTGTCAGAAAAGGTCTGCGCAGTTTGGAGTTCATTAAAAGCCCTTCAGTTAGTCTGTAGCACTTTACAATAAGGTTCATTAGTTAAACATTATTAATGTATTAACTTACATGAATTAACCATGAGCAATACATTTGTTACTGTATTTACTAATCTTTGTTAAAGCTGCTGTCCGCAACTTTTTTTGTGTTCAAAATTTACAAAAATTATATAATGAGAATGTACAACATGAATCCATTTTCCAAACCGTGTTTTTGTCTTACCCTGAATCATTATGGTACACTTATAATAAGTGTTTATATTCGGACTATTTCAGACCAGACTGGTAGGACCCGCCGCAGAGTATCATAGTAACTGTGTGACTCACCATAGACATACACGGAGAAAAGTAGCTCCGGCTACAATGTTCTTCCGCAAGACACGTGCAGTTCTGTTTATTAACCGCTAGAGGGCCAAAAATCGCAGACTGCAGCTTTAAGGTTAGTTTATGAAAATACAGTTGTTCATTGTTTGTTCATGTTTGTTCACAGTGCATTAACTAATGTTAAGATTTTAATAATGTATTAGTAAATGTTGAAGTTAACGTTACGATTAAAGAGAACATTACCACATAAAGATTAATAAATGCTGTATAAGCTTAGTTCATTATTAGTTCATGTTACCTAATGTTAACTAATGAACCTTATTGTAAAGTGTCACCAGTTAGTCTTCATCTTTGTATCCAAACAGGTTTCTGTTCCTAGCTCTTCAGGGCCGGTTTCACAGACAGGGCACAGCTTAAGCCAGAACTAGGATATTTAAGCAGCTTTAATAAAAATGCCTCAGAAAAAAATTACTCTTGTGCATCTTGAGACAAAACAGTGACACTGACATATTTCAAGTTATTTTCAGTTAAGACAACTCAAATTTGCATTTTAGTCTGGGACGAACTTAGGAATTGTCTATGAAACCAGGGGTTAATTTACTGTAGTAGAGGCACTAGAGGTTAAAGTGTAATGCTATTTCATGCATTCTGTCTTATTTACACTGTTAAAGAGTTGCATTCTCGTGCTAAACATGGACAAAGTTTCAAAACACAAGCTAGACGTATGACAGAGTATTTCTGTGCCAAATACACTACTTCCGGTCGTGGACAAGTCTCGCCATTTTTTTTCCGAGTATGGGCCTTTATCACGTAATAAAGGTGGAATTCCTTGTATAGGCACTTCTCTCTGATAGGCACGTGCACACATAGACATAAAAGGGGGCTTGAGCCCCTGCCGTTTCAAGAGAAAGTACCCTTTTTTCTGGGGTGCTTTTTTTTTTTAATAAATGAATAAATATTACTGTTTGCACACAGTTTCCCTGTCAAAAATATAGTTACTGAATAAAAAAATTAATAATAATAAATACTATATATCAGGTCGGCTTTGTTGAGTTCAGCTGCCCTCCCTCCGCAACATGCCATTCATTCCCAAACGCATGCGCACTCCGCCCCACCTCATGTTTGCTGCTGGCTGAAAACTTGTGACAACTATGCCCAGGAAAATACAACAACTGTCTGGCGGTGAGAAGCGAAAAAGAAAAAAGCCCTAGATGGATCCATCCCGTGCATTTCTTTCAGGTAGCCTATGTATGTTCACAAACATGTGAAATTTGTTAAACTATTGTGAAACTATTTAAGGGTGAGATTATTTATACGTTTAACGCCGCGTTAATAGTTTGACCACCAGCAACGCATCTGCCTGATTTGATACAAATGTAATTTATGTCATATTATAATTTCAATTATTTTAATGTGCTATACATTGCGTTTTGAACCATGGTCTGTAGGGCTGTCAATACCAGAAGAGGAGCATCCATGAACTGCATTATTAGACAGTTTTCTTTAAAAATCATAATACAGCATTACATAATGCTTTTCTTAAATCTATAATTACACAGGAGAATACATCAATAAAAGTGGCTGTAGCATTTCTATCAAAAAAGTGGCAGAATATTATTATTTAACTAATAATATATTTTTTAATTATGGTGGTTGGCTTTAATTGTGGATTTGATCGTGCTGTGCTGTGTAACAACAAAAATCAGCAGGCTTTTGTTATAATATATAATGTATTTATAACATTTCAGGGGAAGAAACTCTTGATGTGTTTAAATATTCAGATTAGCTTGTTTCGGTTAATTTAGAAGAAATCTACATGCAAACAGACAGATGGTAATAGGCTTAAAACAAACACCATCTAAAAGTGTAGGGTAGGTTAAGTTTTCTTTCCATTAGAGTAAAAAAAAATTAACCAAAATCTTAAAACTGTCCACTACATGAAAGAAGAATTCCACCAAAAGAATTACAACGATTTATTGATTTTGCAAAATAAACAAATTATGTCCCTCTCCTTGGTGCAGTCATTTATTCTAAATCAGGGGTGCCCAATAGGTCGATCGCAAAGACAATGCTGGTAGATCGCACACAATTATAATAAATGCTTTTGTTCAATTTTAATAAAAAGAAATATAACGATACCTTTCTTATCCTTTTAGTTTCTGTCTGGATTGCATTTGACTAATAATTTTTTACCAGGCAAGATTTTTGTTTATTCAGTTGCCATGACAACTAGCCGGAGAACAGAGCGCGAAGTCGGCTTCCTCCAAATACGCACGAAACAAACAGCCGTCTCTGAAGTGAGCGTGCACGCATTTTCGCACATAGAGCTTGTTAGTGTATAACACAGTGATATGTAAGCAAGTCGGGAAAAGTATTCTCCTCCTTGTACTTGATAATGAATCCGTTTGAACGGCCGACCATCGCATGTGCTCCGTCAGTTTCGATTGACACCAGTTTAGATATTGGCAGCTGTGTTTTGTCGACAAAGATTATGTAAAACTGTCCGATTCTATTCAGTGCAACTCATCAGAATAAGGTAAATGCCCTGGCTAATGTAATCTGTTGTGCAGTAAGTATTTTGAGTTTAGTAAATTGAAAATTGTTAAAATTGAATATCAACAATGAACATTTATTTTTATTTTCTTGAATTCCATGTAGAGATGCATGCAGGCTAAATTAAGGCTTTTTTTGTTTGTTTGTTTTTTTGTTTTTGGTAGATCTCATTTGGTTGATCATTTTAAAAGTAGATCATAAGGCAAAAAAGTGTGGGCACCCCCGTTCTAAATATATAGCTACTTGAAAATAGTAGTGTAGAAAACATGCACACTGTGGCATAGTGTCATAGTGTTGTTGCTTTGCTCTTGTGATAAACCTAGTGAATACTAAAGAAGACCATGATCTCTGTGTGAACTGATTATTTTGTAGAAATCAAGAATAAAACAATTGCGTGAGTGTGAGGGAATTAAAATAAATTGGTAAGGAAGTCAGAGTTGTCTTAATATATTTAAGGTTTTATTATTTTTTTTAAATAAATAGTTATGAGAAGTGCCCTTTTTTCCACTTGAGCCCCTGCCCCCCAAAATGTCTGTGCATGTCCCTGCTCTCTGATAAGTGTTCGCACACACATCACCCAGAGCAAGATCACGTCCATCAACACGCTTCACTTTTTTAACTTTAGTTAGTGTGTAATGTTGCTGCTTGGGCATAAACAGTATCTGCAAAGTTACAGCACTGAAAGTTCAATGCAAACGGAGATATTGTCTTTTAAATTTATTGCCACAGTTCCCTTACGTTCTGGACTCCATATCCCATGATCCTCTCTGTTCCACACCTGCACTCACTTCCTCGTCAACTCGTCAACCCAGCATCACAGATTACTTGCACCTGGACTTTATCATCAGCACCTTGTCCGTTCTATTGTTTGATTACCCTGGTTTGGTTGTTCTGTTTGTTTGTTTAATAAAACCCGTTTTATGTGTAGAAGTCTGATTCTGCCTCTTCGCTGCTGCAACCACACCAACTGTAACAGAAGAACGGACCTAACAGTGTGGACTTCTACATCAACATGGGGATTTTCCTCGTCCCAATTCCTCCTGCGGTTCAAAGGCCCAAAGTCACAGCGGTGGACCGTCTGTGGACCCTCAGGCAGGACTATCGCCCGCTGGAGAGGTACACTCTGAGCTTTCTTGCATGGTGAACTGGCCAGATGCTCCACTTAACGCGTGTTTTCTGAAGGGCCTGGACGAGGACACTATTCGTTATATTTAACCTGCCTGTTCCTTCTCCCTAGTTGAGTCTATTAATCTGATTCTCTTTTTAAATGGTTCTGATTTTGAAATTGAAGAGGTTTAAGAAAAAAAGTGTCTTCCTCGTCCAGTCCTCTCAGGGCCACAATGCGAAATGGCCGCCGCGAAGCCTGAGCCCGTTCAAATGACAATGGAAACAGAGGTGTAGAATAAAGGTAAAATATATGAAAAATACAGCTTTTTTTAAAAAAACTAAGCATTAAGACATGTTAAACTGTGCCCCAAAAACACAATCAAGCCTAGAAAAAAAACACTGAACCACCCCTTTAAAACGTCTTAAAAATGCACATATGTACACCAGGGAAATCTAAATTTTCTAGGGGACCATGCCCGCGTACCCCCCAAACAAACAACATTTTCTGACCAGGGTAATTATGAAACCCAGCGTACGGCCCGGCTTATATTCTATCTAATGAAATCTGAGGTAAACGTGTATTTCTACAAATGTGCGCACTTTTGGACTAAAAGTTTGTATGTGCATGCACTGTGATCAAAAATAAATGGGGCCAAACGCGATTGAATGTAAAGGTTTGTGTCTCGTTATTCTATTAATAACTACCGATTGATTTTGCATTTCTATCAGAAATTAAGAATTATTAGTGTCATTGTAAATGGTGCAAATATCTAAGCTATCTAATACTTCAAATCTCAAGGTTAAATCAGAAGATTTTTTGTAACGCCCCCCTTAAGGAAAATGTGACATTACAGTGAAACAAAACATAAATGTGACTAGAATTGCCATCCCGGTTTTGAGTGACTATGGCAGGAGTTATTCACCAAATATTAAAATTGCTCAGCCTTCATAATTAGTATTTTGACTGAAAATATTTTTGTACAAAGGGGGCGTTTTGCCCCAGCGGTGGGGTAAAACGCCTCCCAAAGGTGGGGTAAAATGGCCCCTTTCTTACCAATCAGTTTGCTTCATAGATCAACAGCAAAATGAACAGACTAGTTTTTAATCTCTAAAAGTAAAAGGCAAGTAATGTATCAACATGTATCAACATTTCTTTTATATGTCCGCATCTATATGGAGAGAAAAAATATATATATGAGGTTGAGATTTCTACACTAGGCCTTTATGGGGTTGATAATTGATGTATTTGTTCACCACTATCACCAAGACAAACAGAAAACCCTAAATAAATATTAAACTTATAAATTTGTATATTTATGTAGTGAAATATATTCAATAAATGCATTAAAAGCCACTATGTTTTATCATTGGGTCACCTAACAACCTTCCATCAGTGAGCTAACTGTGCTATCAAGCTAGCCTAATGCTCACTTGAGGTAATTTTTTTTTATTTTGTTCAAATATTTTGATTTTACCACCTAGTTATACTGCATTAAGTGTAACCCCTTTTTACTCCACAAGCTATGACTTTTTAAAAAAATGTTTAATTTTTAAAATATAATTATATTCCTTATAAATAACATATCCTCTCAAACTACAGACTTCACTATTAATCTATCATACATCACTGTGATATCCTGCAGAATAATATTCTCTTAAACACTTGTTTACTAATATCTGAAAATTATAGCGCTTACTATGTAATCCTCCTCTCTTCAAATACGTCGCTGGTGTCAGCTTCTCCAAGGAGATTTGTTTATCCGCGTTGTCAAACGTAGTGCATAGCAACAGTGACAATGTATCTTGACTCCCTTTAGTGGTTATTTTGGGAAAAACAGGTGGGGGGCGGTTTACCCCGGGGGGCGTTTTACCCCACTCTACCCTATATAGCTCCATTGTGATTTCTAACAAATTTTCAAAAAAAAAAAAAACTTTTCAAAACATCCCTTCTGTTTTTTTTTTTCTTCATAGTAATAAAAATATTCAGTATAATTATTCATTAATAATTATATTTAGTTGTGCACGAACTGCGTGCTGACAGCAGTTCCGTCATCACTTTCAGTCTCCTTATTCGTTTCTGCCAGTGGTACGTGTGCGCGCATGAATGTAAGTTCAACTTTATATTTCTCTCTTATTCTGTGATATATTAACACTTTAATGTCGCAGCTGTATATCCGATCGTTGTTATTCAGTTCATATCGTGAGTAAAGTATTTGGAGGTGAATGATGAGCCGTGTAATTCATATGTTAGCGCCATTTACCGTGCTATAGGATGATGTATAGGCTACTGAGGTGAATCTTTATGTTACTGTATGCAGACAGATTCTTGACTCTTCAGACTCTGTTATCCTAATGGTGGTGTCCTGGACTCATAATGCGCATTGCCACACATTCGGAAGAGGTATAAACAGTTGATCGCGCTTCTGTGAACGGAGAAAACAGAATAAAACTAAATATGTGAAGGATGATGTTTTACGTCGATAATGCGAGTGAAGTACAAAGCCTAATTTACATAATAAATAATAGTTTAGCATCCAAATACGTCGCGAATATGGAAATATTTAGATTCGTGTCGAATGAGAGATGTTGCTTCAGTTTCGCTTTAAATTAATTCGTGATGTAAATATAGCCTGAATATTAGAGGATTTCATGTGGAGTGAGGGGAACTAAAATAGCCTATTGCTGTGTTTATGTTTGTAAACATTTTGCTTTATTTGCCGGTATTTTACAATATTTTTGACTGTACACTCTAAAAAATGTTGGGTTGAAAATTAACAAACCCAGCGGTTGGGTTAAATGTTTGCCCGACATGCTGGGCAGTTTTATTTAACCCAACTATTGTTTAAAAAATACTATGGGTGGCTTAAAATGAACCCAAAATAGGTTGGAAATTAAAAATCAGACACAATTACTAGAGGCAACAGTAGTAATAATAATAATAATCAAAGTAATAATAATCAAAAGGTGAACATTTATTTATAAGCATTTTAATAAATGATCATTGTTTAATTATTATTCATTAAATGTATTAATACATGTAAATTTCCAAGATACTTTGGGTCAGTGCTTAAAGTAGAAACATAAAAGTGCTCAGTTCAAAACACATTCCTGAAAAAGGGAGGGTGTGGCGGGCTTCATGTATGCAGTATGTCGGAAGTGCCGATACACAAGGAAACCTGGGTACGCTAAAGGTAATAAATAAAGTACTGGCCCACTTAAAGCACTGCTTTGGGTTTATTTTAAGCAAGCATTAATTTTTAAACAATAGTTGAGTTAAATAAAACTACCCAGCAGGTTGGGCAAAAACATTTAACCCAACCGCTGGGTTAAAACAACCCAATTGCTGGATTTGTCCATTTTCAACCCAACTTGGGTTGTTTTTAACCCAGCATTTTTTAGTGTAATAATAAAATGCAACATACACAACTTATCTTTTTTCCTCTCAAAAACGCAATTTTATACGAATAGCATATTTTTTTTTTAACCATGCAGCAAACATTTTAAAATATATTGGAAAAAATACTCTGTAATATTTCTGTAAAACATTGACAGTTTTTCCTTTCGTTTAATACATTTGGACAAAATCTTGTTATAAAAGATGTTGTATTGGCTATGACTAGACGGCAAATACAGTCAAATTCAGTCAAATTATTAAGACATTTTTGATATTTTTGATATATTTTTATTAGTGGGTTCAGGACACTATAGTTCATTTATGTAAGTGAGGATAGCAAAATAAAGTAAACTGTGACATATTATACCCAAATATTCTTCATACAGTGGACTACCAGTAAAATTGATAAAAATTTGAAACCAAAAATTATTCAGACACTTTGACCTGACCATGTTTTGCTTAAGTGTTATCTGACATAATTAAGATTAATTTTTACTGACAGTTTCACTCTAAGATCTTGTCATATTTTATTACCATTTTTTTAAACTATAGTGAATAAACTATTAATGAATGAAATGTTCAAGGTGTCTGAATACATTTTGGTTTGACTGTACAGAATCATAGTAAAGAAAATGCTGTAATTATTTATTATTATTATTAATGTACAGACAGAAAAAGAAAGAAAAAAATAACGTTATTAACCAGTGTTTTTTTCTAATCAAACCATTTTCGGCATGGTAATAATACAGAAGAAACCCAGGAACAGAAACGTTAAAACCAACTAATTGGCAGGGCAGTTGTAGCCTAATTAGTGAGTTAGTGAGTCCGACTGGTAACCCAAAGGTTGCTGGTGCGATTCCAGCACCGGCATAAAATGACTGAGGTGCTCTAGAGCAAGGCACCTAACCCCCAATCGCTCCCCGGGCGCCACAGCATAAAGGCTGCCCACTGCTCCGGGTGTGTATCACGGTTTGCAGTGTGTGTGTGTGTGTGTGTTCACTACTCACTACTCTGCTCCTAATGTGTGTGCACTAACTTGGATGGGTTAAATGCAGAGGTAACCCATACTTGGCCTTCACGTGTCACTTTCACTTTTTCAATTTGATTAAAAAAAATTTTCTTTCTTTTTTTTCTTCTCGTTTTTAAGCCCTGGTTAATACTGATGTATTTTATGTCGCAGAATAAAATATGAAAGTATCTTGAGCTTGTGTTCACCACATACCTTATTTCAGCCAAAATCCCATTCAAAAACCCATTGACATGATGGAACTGGAAGTGCTAAAATGCTAGCTTACTTCTGTGTTTTGGCCTTGTAATGGTCACTTAGAGCATTTACAGTAATTCGAGGTAGAATGAGAACTGCGCATATGCGTAGATTGTGTGCATCTGTAAGAGAATGTAAAAGGTGAGCCGAAGAAGAGATCACCGCTCTACCGACTTTGTACTCTTTTCCCTTTTATTTTCCTTTTTCTGTTTGTGACCTAAGTTGAATGTTTATTTGTATCCTTTTCTCTGACTCGGTTTATAGCGCTCAATAATGCTCATAGCCTCACACCACCTTATTTTGGGTAAAAATATGAAAACCTTTGAAGTAAACACATGATAATCCATATATTTTTCTCTACTAAAATGTTCCTTAAAGGCTACCTGCATTTTTCCCATAAAATAAAAGTTTTCTGGAAAATAAAATTCTTCTTCTTCTGCTTACTATATTATTATATTTATTCTTAAATACTGTATTTTTATTTTTAATAATGAAGTAGTGTTATTACTATAGTAATACTCTTATTGTGTAATATTTTTATTTGGTACTACTAATAATAATCATAATAATTATTATTAGTCATGCAAAGGTCTCTATTCTCTGAAGTTTAGGTGGAATGCTAGTCCGCTACGGAACTCTATTATTGCAATAACATTCTTAATGTAATAATTTTATCAAAACGTAATAAAATCTTGAGCTCATACTAACAATTTTTACATTATGAGAAATTTATTACTCACCTAAAACATGTCATATTGTCATAATTGTAACAGCTTTTAAAACATAAAAAATATTAGTATTTGTATTAGTACATTTTAAAATCTGAATCCAGTCTTAACCTGCCTACAGATACTACTGCTACTATTATTACTACTACTACTTCTTATATACATAAAGTATACATACTGTTAAATTACAGTGTTAAATACCAACACTGTGTACAAATGTTGTTAAAAAAAAAAAAAAAAAAAACAGTATCAATTTAGCAATGAGGAGTGTGTGTGTGATAGATAACGTTATCTGCTTCAGCCAACAGTAGCACAGAGCCCAAGTTAAGCAAACATTTCTTCATTTTTAATACAAGTTACAGCAAAACAAAGCCTGAATGTACATCAGAGGGCATGTTGAAAAATACAGTACAACTTACAATCATGTACAAGAAAAATAGAACCAGAACTTTTGCATCTTTAATGTGAAATTACAACCTATGCAATGCCACTGAAACAAATAACTTTAGAATTAACTAATCATCAAGCTCATGTGTAATAATACACACATGTATTCACATAATAATAATAATTATATGAATATCATATGCAATATGCTGATTTCTCAGGTAGTATAAGACTGAATTTCGCAGGTAGTATAAGACCGGATTTAGATTTTTAAAAATGTACTGTAAGGGAATACAAATATTTTTCATGTTTTAAATGCTGTTACAATTATGACAATATGACATGTTTTTGGTGAGTTTATAATTGAATACATTTCTCATAATGTAAAAACTGTTATTACATTATGAGCTCAAGATTGTATTATTAACTATTACATTATGAACATTTTATTACAATAATAATGCAATACATTATGTGCAGTTATTAAATTGAGTTTTTAGTCTAAAATAAAGGGCTAGTAGGGTTGTAAAATGAGTCAATGTCAGGGCTCAACGCTAAGGATTATTTCTACTGGCCCGATTGGGCCAGTGGTTCAAATTTTTACTTGCCCTGCAACAAAAAATTAATAAAGTAAAAGAAAAGAAAATTGGCCTATAAAATAAGCCTAGTTATTGTTTTCGTTGTCTTTGTTACATTTAACCTTAATAAATAAGGTTATGACACCAAAAACTAGATTAACTCACTTAAATTTTAAATATTGTTAGACAAATAAACAGTAAGTAATAAAATAGTAACAAATAATCAAATTACGAGTAATAGCACAAATAAATACAACAGAACAAACATATAAAAGAAATAAATGGCGCTTTTCAAGTTTTTCATGTAGGTCTAAACAGGAGATTTTCAGATACAGAAACTGTAATCTAATGTATAGCTAACTATATAACTATAGATTAACTTTAATGAATCTTTATTTAATAATCAGTTGAGAGCAGTTACAGATGCATAAATGTTTTGAAATGTTGAAAATATAAAATGTTAAATACTGTTATTTGAAATTATTTAAAAAATGAAAAGACACTTTAAACATGAAATTAAACCCGCCAGTAGGTGGCAGCAAGTCCCTGTTAATGAGCGAGTCATTGAGATTCAACCGATTCATTCAAACGGCTGATTCATTCAGGAAGTGTTGCTCAGAGATGCAAAACAGTGTTGTGGACTTTGGAACTATTTTCATAGGTGAAATAGAGTGAAATCTTAAATGTAATCCAAGTTATGTCTTAAATGTAAGTCACTTGATATTAAGTTCTTGTTCATTAAACTGTACGCTGTATAAAATAAATATCACATTTGTAATCCTGCTGATATTTGGAGAAAAACGACGCTCTGTGTAATATTGGTTAACTATATTAAAAGATATAAATATAAAAGACATACGGGGCATTTTTGCCCCTTATCTGGGGGCATTCTAAATGCATTTTAGTAGATTAAATCATGCAGTGAAAGCGTACACTCTAATATACACACGCAGCAGCGTTACCTAGACTACGTCACATAGTGAATGCGTGCACTCAATGGGTAAAATGAGGGACATACTCGATCATTTCAGATCGCTAAATCAACAATTACGATGTCATAGACGATATATCGCACACCCTACAGCACTGGCCCGATCGGGCAAGTGACCGTTCCGTCTACTGTCCCGAGCGTCGTTCACACTGGCACTGGGCAATCGGGCAGTCCTTATTGTCGAGCCCTGAATGTAATTGATCATTTAGTTATATTACTTATTTATTAATCAAATATAATGATACAACATGTCACCAACGCCGCCTCAGATGCATACTATTCAGAATGTGTCCTGTTGTGGATGTGCTCTTCCGTAACAAAGCACTGAAATATAACAACTAAACCCAATGAATTCACAGTGATTTATTACAATAGTGTTCTCATTATAATGTTATGTAATACGACCATCCCAATCATAGTTTGTCACCATTATGTTCTGTTAGTTTCTGTTTTCAAGGACCTTTAGTTTGTTTTCATTTGTCACATGTCCTTGGTTAAGGTCATTATTAGTTCATTTGTACCAGCTGTGTTCTAGTAATCATCTCGTTTGTGTTTACTACTTAAGTTGTACCCTTGCTTTCATCCCCTGTCAAATTAAATTAATCCCCTATTAAGTTGTGTTATCCTTCACCTGTCTGCCTGCCTAGAGTACTATGATTAACCTTGGAGTGAACTGGATCCGTCTGTCTTCGTCTTCTTGTCTGAACATGAGTGTGACAGTTATTATTAGTCATGTATTGCTGTTTGAGATTATGTTTAGGAACTTAACCCTCTGGGGTCTGAGGATTTTCGGGGCCCTGGAGAAGTTTTGACATGCCCTGACATTTGTGCTTTTTTCAGTTGTTCATAAACATTAATGGAAAAAGTGTCATTACACTGTATTCAGCACAAACTAGGCTACCATAATATGTGAGGAACATGTATGTACATGTTTGTGTTTTTGAAGGAATAACGTTTATGCGTGGTAACAAAAAAGTCACTGAAATAAAGCCAAAAAATATATATTAAATCTGTGTTCACAAGACTTCTGGGTATTGGAGGTTGTAGACTAGAGTTTTTGCTTCAAAATGATGTAAAAATTATCCTGCATACTCGTTCATTTATAACAATATATTGATTTAGTTTTTGTAAGACACTTTTTGTCAAGAAACACAGTATGCGTGGAGGCGTGAATCATCATGAATAATCCTGTGATTCACACCTGAGAAGACAAAGGATTCGCATAATGACCTCTAATTACCTGCATATCAATGAACTCTTTCAGTCAGGTAGGCTGTGAAAAAACCCTCTGTGATCATGTCTCAAGCTCATCATGGTGTATATCAAACATACAGAAAAAAACAGCAATACTGTGAAATATTATTACAATTTAAAATAATGGTATTCTATTATATACTTTAAAATATAATGTATTTCTGTGATGCAAAGCGTCTGAACATTCATGTTACCTCTATGGCGTTTCATAAAGTCTTTTAGCTTAAAAGCATGCACATTTGGAGAAATATTGATGGATTCTCATATGTTTATGTCAATTTTCTATACAGAGGAGTAATATTTATTCAATATTTATTGTCATCACTGTGAGCGCTGGATACTGTGTTTTCAATTCATACTTGCAGCCGGAGGGCGCTCTGTGCACATTTAGTCCACAAATTAATCTAAAGAAGAACAAACAGGACATTCAGGAACTAACGGCATGTCTTCCAGAGATCGCTAACCATGGCTTTAACATCCAGATAAACACTTTTCAAGACAATAAATGCACGATTGAGATGATATATACATGTATTGCCTCAGAATTTGCGTCTGAATAGCGCTCGCTCCGCGGGCGTGGCCGCATTAGCGGATAATGAGCTGAATCACGGGCGTCTGACATGTGTCTCTTTTCATACAGATTACATAAACACAGAATGTTTGTTTTCAATTTGACTTACACGATTTAAAACCTGACATTTCAACGTTTTTTTTAGACATAAATCTCATTTTTGTGTCATTACTATTCACTAAGTTACAGTTCATTTTCTGAGAACTATCAGATTAAACTTCGTTCAGAGGGAGACGAGAGATCACGCATCATGTTAGTTTTCTTTATTTTGCAAAAAGCACATCATTTTGTTTTTACTCTGAGTGCACACAAATAACCTAAGACCTATTTCATTGCACAAAAGAAAACAATGGTACAAGAAGTACAAAATCATTGTTTTAAGCATGATATATAGCTGCATGATTCTGGAAAAATTGGGAATCACTATTTTTTTGTTAAAAAATTGAAATTCTCCTAAGTTTCTGAAGAGAAAACACTAGACAACTAAATAAAATGACAATTTACTAGAGGTTCTGACAAAATGTTCATTGCTTCTTTTTTAAAAATTATTTAAATGAAATAATTAAAAAATAATTTGAATGAAGGAGTCAGTGTCTTATTCATAAAGACTTGTTTTGTTATCATGTGAAATAATCTCTTGAATGAATGATTCAATGATTTTTTTAAACTGTTACTTGTCGCCACCTCCTGGCTAAAGAGATAAACAACAATACATTCAAGAGTCGTAGGCATGCCGGGGCAATCCGCCGAGGTTTTCAAGCATCAGAGATACTTCTACCTCATAAGCACCAATTTTTACTGTTTTTTCTTTGTTTTAGGTTTTCTTTGTTGTTTTGTTTATCCTTCATGTTGAATAACAAATTGGTGAAAAGACTATTTTCGAACTTGAGCCAAAGTGCTAATTTTTTCTCTTGTTGACTGGTGAAAATATAATTGTGAAACTGAACTTGCTTTAAATGTTGTTGTTTGTTTGTTTGTTTGTTTAAGTCCTTCCTTGATGACTGGTGAAAAATATAATTGTGAAACTGAACTTGAACTTGCTTTGAATTTTTTTTTTTTTTTTTGGTTGTTTCCTTTCTTGTTAATTTGGTGAAAACACCAGACTGTCCTCAAAAAACCCCCCACCTTATTACGACCTATATTTACGTTTTAAAGTCATGTGCCCTCTAGCTGGCATAAAAATAATGACAGTGTCGTGTTTCGTCTGTCGTCATGAAATGACGTATGATTGTCGTTACCAATCAAAATGCGCGTTCATTTAAATGCAGTGTGTGGACTTTTTACACCATTTGTCCCATTACCATTTAACAAAACTCATTTTTGTATAAACGACTACACACACCCCACACCTAAACCTATCCTTAGTGATTTATAGTGCATATACACTTTATATACATATACATATACACGTGGGATCGAACCCACGATCGCATGATCACATGATCGCATAATGTTATATATTGCAATGCCCTGTCAAAATATGACGCAGATAAAAGGGAACAATGCATTAAAATGAAAGTGTCCTGTTGTTGATGGGGCGCAACTTTAGTAAACGCTCCTATGGGTCGTATTTCAGGGAAGTGACAAACGACCTATATAGGCGTATTGGTTGGAGAACATGTTGGAAAATACAACTGTAAAACTGAACTTTCTTTGTGTGGGACTCTGATTTAAGTTTGTAATCGGTGGCTTATAGAGCTATTCTGGGAATAAGAAAAAAAACGGTACTTGTATTGTTTGACAAGATTGAGCTTGTCTGTCGGCCGAACTAAGTAAAGTAATTTAGACTGCTGATTTAAATTTTCTTTGGGCCCGCCACCCTTACAACACTTTGATCCCCTGTTATTTAAATGTTTGTAACACATAAATAACGATAATGTGTGATTGGAAATACTGTTAGTGAGGCTACTTCATACTGTACATTTCGTGAATGCAGATTTGAATGTTGCAGTGTGATGATCATACTTTCAAAGGTTAACCAAAGTACCTGAAGTCTTTGGTTTAAAGCCTGTTTCACATCGCAAGCATCAGCGGAGCGTAAACAACCCATGTTTTGTTGCTGCTCATGTTAATGAATGAGAGCGTTCACATCTGAAGTGTGACATGTAAAGCTCTTATATAGGGATGCGTGAGCGCTGAAGGTGTTGTGTTTTATCAGTGCTGTCGTGTAAAGCTCTTATATAGGGATGTGACTCAGGCTGTTCAAAATCATGCCGCACCACAGCATCACCCAAATAAAATAGAATAATTTGGGGCAAATATATGTGCATACTGACTTCACCATAGGCTGGAAGATTGAGTATTGTGCATTCTTCAGTAACAAGTTTGTTTTTGTGGCTTGAATAAAGTCTTTGCTAAATATTCATATAGAGAAATAATAATATAGATCACCTTTTTCTCTTTCCGTTTGTGCTATTTTTTTTTTTTTTTTCAAATACCTTAAATTAAACTTATTGACACCACTTTGTTTATTCTTAAAGTGAACTTTTGCCTGTATGGTGATTAGATTCACTGTTTTGGACTGCTGCCTTGAACTTGAGAACATGAGTACAGAATGGCACAACCAATAAACCTGCCTGTGAGATGTCCGAGGTGTGACGCTTCCTGTCTGGTTAACACTCCACTTTTTCCAACCCGTTCTCATATCCAAGACTTTTGTGCAAAAGTGCCCTGGCCTCTTT
Source organism: Ctenopharyngodon idella (assembly GCF_019924925.1). NCBI lineage: Eukaryota > Metazoa > Chordata > Actinopteri > Cypriniformes > Xenocyprididae > Ctenopharyngodon > Ctenopharyngodon idella. The sequence continues at coordinate 54,072,958 of NC_067222.1, forward strand.
ATTGCTATGTGCAGTTAAACTCATTGGCTTTTATAGAAAAAATATTCCGTCAATTTTGACATGAAGGGCATAGTTATTTTATTATCATGAAATTATATGCTGGGGTATAATTGTCATCATGACAATATTTTGGACATGATTTTCATTATTATTATTTGACACCTTTGGAGTAAGAACAGGTTGTCTTATTTGAATGGATGTCAATGATCAAGGCTTTAATATGCAGTTCAGTTGACTTCTGTGAAGAAACAGCCGGTCACTTTATGAACTGACAGGCTGTCCACTAATCTTCAACATGTTTACCATTAAACAGTCCTCTGCATAAAGACCATTTATGTACAGCTGTCTAATCAGAAGTCTGTAATCTGGGTGTGTATTAAAGGTGTTTATTGGGTAACACTCTATTTTAGGGTATTTTAACTAGTTGCTTATTAGCATGCATATTACTAGATTATTAGCTGTTTATTAGTGCTTATTAAGCACATATTAATGCCTTATTCTTAACAACTACCTTACTAACTATTAATAAGCAGTAAATTAGGAGTTTATTGAGGGAATAGTCATAGTTAATAGTGTATATGTGTTCCCTATACTAAAGCGTTACCTTATTGGGTATTAACTGGTTTTGAGAATGGCACACTTGGCATTGCTTGAGAATCTCAGGTGAGAGCATGTCTGTAGAGATCATGTTTGATGAGAGTGATGAAAGGAAACCTTGCGCATGAGAGTAAATGAGACCTAATATTATTTCCCTCTTTTAATATAGTACATAAAATAATACATCCATACAGAGACATTTAATAACCCGTAATTTATTTTTTATAATATCTACTTGCCTTTATTTTTTATGATATTCCTGGCTTTATTTCATTTACTTGTTCATTTTCAAATAGTGCCTTACTTGTTTTTGGAAAGTGTCTGGTAACAGTGAAGCTATTCGAAACTTTTTTCTTCATCTCTAGCAGCAGTGAGTCAGTGAAGGACGATGGCATCTGTTGATCAGCATTGTGACACACTAGATGAGCTGAAAGAAGACGAGCCTGAATACAAGAAAGGTAATGAAGAAAAGAATAGCAGTAATGTTAAAGTTGTCATTTAGGAAATGTAATTAATCTCTCTCTCTATTCCAGCCAAGATGAGCAGCAGCGCTCACCCTGGAGCCAGTGTTGATCTGAATGCTCAGACGGGAGCAGCTGTAAGTGCTCCTGTACTCGCTAGAAACACCATCACAGGCCCAGTGACCTTCAACATGAACACTGCAGGAAACGGTACTATCACTACAGCTGTGCTTACTGAGACACATTAGCAGTCAGTTAATAGCTTAATAAGTGAAATAATGCTCAGTGATTGTGAACCCTTTTTTCTATTAAAGTTCATGTAAGAATTAGATTTATCTTTCTCTTTAATCAAGTATAATTGCTTTTCAGTCCCTCTCAGTGCGAAAAGAATTATCACACGAACATAGTCATGTCACAAATCTTTATTGAGCAGTTTACACAATTTATACTTTCCATACAGAAAAAAAGTGACACCCCCACCCCGGATGTTGCCCTCCATAGGGCGGACAAAGATAAAACCATAAAAGGAATTAAGAAATAAGAGGAAAAGAAACATTTAATGAGTTGAAGTGATACAAAGCAGTTATGGAAAATAAAAAAGATGATATGTTACATTTCTTTACTCATAAATATTCTCTATGGTGATTGAACATAAGGGAAGTGAATGGTGACTAACAGTATATTCCACTATAATAGAATAAAAGGGAGGGCTGTAAGAGGCTTCAAAATCTCTTAGTTCATTTTAAGTTCATACTGTTCAAAGGCAGACATGCGTTAGTTAGAGAGACCATACGTGCCATTTTTTCCGGACACGTTTAAAATGCCTAAAATGTCCCAGCTTTGGCTTTGTTTTCATACTTGCTAGAGGTAATGACTGAAAATTCATTTAACCAATAGCGTGCATTATACATAATTGACCAATCGTGGCTTGCGAGAAGGTGGGATCTACAGAGAACGGACAAAGCATTGCAAATACGACAACATTTTAATGCATTGCATGAGGACTGTCAATAGGAACAGTGGCATGCACAGACCTCCACATAGAAATCGCATTCTGAAATCGCTTTCCGGGGGCACATTGATACAACTGAAAAGGGCACTTTCATGATTAAAGGGGCAAGGGCTCAAACCATTTTAGGCAATTTAGAAATTCTGGCCAGGGCGTGAAAAATGGTGCATATGGTCCCCCTATTTTAGCTACAGTGTTTTCTTTTGTGCGTCTGTATGAAATATATATCTTTTTTTTTTTTTTTTACTTCCCTCCTTTTCTGTTTCCACACAGAGCTACAAAATATCACAGAGACAGTGGAGAAACACAAAGAAGAGCAAGGTGCCATCTTTTACAGTAGTATTCTCTTAAATCACACTGCACAGACAGATGTCATCCAACACCAATAGACATGAACACCAGGTTTTGTCAGATCAGTCTTTTCCCTGTTAGTGTTGGTCTGTTTTCACCAACTGAACATGTTCATTCAACTTTGTCAGGTTGTGAATTGTTTAAGCAGGAATGTGATCTGGTGATTGCTCAGCATCAGTCTGTGCAGTGTGAGCTAGCCTTTTTAAAGTGATTAATTTGATGTATTTTGAATTTGGACACCAGTCCAGGGGCCTAATGTACAGAAAATCTGTTTCATCCTAAATGTCTGTGTACACAAAAAAGGTAAAGTCTATGAAGAGTTTACTTGTAAAAAGACATAAGTAATCTTAGTTTTATATTTGAATGCTGCCATGCAGGTTGGGGGCATTATTAATATTAAAACAGAGGTTAGCTGTGAGAGGTGATGTACTGTATCACCAGAACTAACCAGACAGCACCCTGACCTTTTCAACAGCCAAATATTCCTTTCAACTACCAGATGTGACCGGCAATGACCATGCCAGTATATCTTACATACAAGAACCTCTCGGTTACGTATGTAACCCTCGTTCCCTGAAGGAGGGAACAGAGACATACATCAGAAGTGAACTGACGAATTTGGATATCACATGAGAGCCCAATCACCTTAGAGTGTAAACTAAACGAGCCAATGCACATTGGCATGCGAGCTTTGTGTCACGTGACCCGTCCCCGTGAGCAGGTATAAATGCGGAAGCAGGTGCACTCCCACTCAGTTTTTCGCTGAGGAGACGAGCACATGGCCTGCTCTCAGCGGTGGCACAGAAACTGTGGCGACGGGATGTACATCTCTGTTCCCTCCCTCAAGGAACGAGGGTTACGTAACCGAGACGTTCCCTTTCAGTTGGTCACGTTCAACGTACGTCAGAAGTGAACTGACGAATTGGGATCCCTGATAAAATGCCACAGTTACTGACCCCTTTCAGCGGCCAGCCTAAGCATCCCCCCGCACGTTGGGGCGAAAGATGGGACTGGGCTTACGCCAAGTTAGTCTACTGCTGTTCCACATGACCCGTTCAGTAAGACTTGGATAACACTAGGAAAGCGTGCCCCTAGGGGATGCTGCGGAGACCACAACCTACCCGAAGGGAGGTATTACATGGAATACACATATGTACTGGCTGTGGGCAGTGCACATATGGAGGTCCCTGGGATGGCTCCAGGCAACGGGGAGACACATCTGGCAGGGACAGCAGAGCAGACTCTGCCAAGGGAAAGACATGGGTTAGAGATATACACATATGGGACTGCCGCAGGGGTTGCAACATATGGCACCCAGCCTAGCACATACAAGTTAACGAGTGCTTGGCCTGGCGACAGACGCTCAGCAATGTCTGAGGCTGCAAGGGGTGGCGGAGGAGCTCAACAGGGTTCGCCAGTCAGGAAACTCACTGGAGCAATATATCTGTCAGCAACGTGCCATGTGCCAGCACCCAGAAAGAAGCAGTTCCTCTAGTGGAGTGAGCTCTCAACCTGAGCAGGCAAGGCACGTCCTGGGATTGATACGCCAAGGCGATGGTGTCCACTATCCAGTGGGCCATCCTCTGTTTGGAGACAGCCATTCCCTTCTGCTGGTCTCCGTAACAGATGAAGAGCTGATCTGAGGTCCTAAAGCTTCACTTTCTATCCATGTACAGGCGCAAAGCGTGGACGGGACAGAGCAAAGCCAGGGCTGGGTCTGCCTCCTCAAAGGGCAGCGCTTGCAGGTTCACTACCTGATCTCTAAAGGGAGTCAACTGATTGTAAAGGCTCGAAGGGTGGTCCCTGGAAAGCTGTAAGCACAAGGGACAAGTCCCAAGAGGGTATAGAGGGAGGATGAGGCGGATTCACCTGCGTCTCCTCGCCCCCCTCAAGAACCTGATGATCAGGTAATGTTTCCCCAAAGACTTACCATAAACTGCGTCATGATGTGCAGCAATAGCGGCAACACACACCATAAGAGTGGAGGGAGACAGCCTTCGCTCCAACCCATCCTGTAGGAAGGAAAGCACTGACCCAGTCGAGCAAGTTTGGGGGTTTTCTCAATGAGAAGAACACCACTCGACTAACAGGTGGAGTGTGCCGCGTTTCCACGCCCATCTTGGGACTCGGCCGTGACGCCAGTGCTGAAGCGGCCTCATATGAAGCAATCCGAGTGGCATGACTGTGGCTGCGGATGCCATATTCCCCAGGAGCCTCTGAAAGTGTTTCAGTGGGGCCGCTGTCCTGATCTTGAGAAAACTCAGGCAGTTGAAAACTGAATGGACACGTGAGGCGCGCTGTCCGACTGACCAATTCCATCCCGAGAAAAGAGATCCTGCCCGGGGGCGAGTTTGCTTTTTTCCCAGTTGACCTGAAGACCCAACCGGCTGTGGTGAGCTAACATCAAATACCTGTGTTTGCATAGCTGCTCTTGCAAATGAGCTAGAATGAGCCAGTCGTCGAGATAGTTGAGAATGCGAACGCCACATTCCCTGAGGGGAACATTGGCCGCCTCTGCGACCTTTGTAAAGATGCGGGGCAACAGGGCCAGCTCAAAAGGTAAGACTTTGTACTGATATGCCCGACCCTCAAACGCAAACCATAGAAAGGGTCTGTGTTGAGGAAGAATCGAGACATGAAAGTACGCGTCCTCCAGGTTGATCGCTGCAAACCAATCTTGGGGACGGATGCATTTGAAAATGCGTTTCTGCGTCAACATCTTGAACGGCAGCCTGTGAAGGGACCAATTCAGGACTTGCAGATCCAAGATTGGCCGTAGCCCACCGCCTTTCCTGGGTACAATGAAGTAGGGGCTATAAAAACATGACTTCATATCGGCTGGAGGGACCGGCTCTACTGCGTCCTTCACCAGTAGGACTACAATTTCCGCCTGGAGAACAGGGGCATCGTTTGTAGTAACACAAGTGAAATGAACGCCTCTGAAAACTGGGGGACGTCGGGCGAACTGAATCGTATAGCCGAGTCTGATCGTGCGGATGAGCCAGCGGGACGGGCTGGGAGGCGTTAATCAAGGACAACCCAGGCGGGCGCCCTCGGCGACGAGCAGGCGGAGGGACTGCAGCCGGCAGTGGGGTGGAGGCAGCAGCGGACCGCCGGGGCAAGATATGCTTGATCGCCTGGTTCTGTGCGGCCGAGAACTGCTGGGCGAAGCTCTTGATCACTTCACCGAATAGGCTGACCTGAGATATAGGGGAGTCCAGGAACTGATACTTATCGGTCTCCCTCATATTGGCCAGGTTTAGCCACAGGTGGCGTTCCTGGACCACTAAAGTGGCCATCGCTTGACCAACGGAGTGCATTGTCACTTTAGTCGCCCGGAGGGTGAGGTCAGTGGCAGTGCGCAGCTTCTCCAAGAGCTGCTGGTCAAGACCACCCTGGGGCATTTCCATGAGTGCTTTGGCCTGGTAGACCTGAAGTAACGCCATGGCATGCAAGGCAGAGGTAGCCTGTCCACAGGTTCTGTAAGCCTTTTCCGTTAGGTTGGAGGAGAACTTACAGGCCTTGGGTGGTAAACAGGGGTCACCCCACCAGGTGGCGGACGTCGGAGACAACTGCATCCAGGGTGGTGAAGGTGGCAGAGGGACAAGATCAACTTCTGACAGAAAAAGGTGTCTTCCACGATCTGGTCACCTTCTCATGCACTTTTGGAAAGAATGGTACCGAGGCAGGGTGCTGAGAACCAGTGCGGGCCACCCCGAGAAACCAATCATCCAACCGAGAAGGTTCGGGACACGGTGGAGGATTCCAGGCGAGCCTGACCTTCTCTGCAGCCCGAGAAAGCATAGCGGTTACTTCTGGATCAGGTTTGGGCAATGCTACTCTCCCAGAAGGAGGCAGCGCAGCCGAGTCTTCAACTCCAGATGACTCTTGCTCACCTTCCGATGCCGCAAACAATGTCTGATCCTCAGGGGGTGTGCCAAAAGAAACGTCTGGTCGCTCATGAGAGGGATCAGCGTGATCTTCTTGCAGCACTACTGGCTGCAGTGTGCTGGAGGGATTAGGGGTCCACGGAGATGGTCTTGGCAGAGAAGCCCTAATCGTAATCCTCAGGTCACCCTGCCTACACGCTGAAGTGCCGGTCTCCTGGCATCCGCCAGAAAAGACAGCAGAACGGGGCATAGGGGAGGGGACTCAGCCTTGAGAACCAAGGTACAAGAGTCTTGACTATAACACTGCAATAGTCTTGTTTCCGCAGTGGACACATGAACTATCCACAAAAGCTGACTCAGCATGCTGAATGCCCAGACATGTGATAAAGCGATTGTGACGGTCAGCTGGGGCCAGTAACGCATGGGCAGAATAACATCTTTAAAAAGACGCAGAAAGAAGTCGGGTGCTGAAGAACACAGGGGAACAGCCGCGGTGTGATTGTAGGTTCACCCTGGTCGCCTACAATCAGCACTCACAGAGAAAAACCAGCCCAAATTGCAACTTTCCTTGTCCGGACAATAACAATCAGCTTGCTATTAAAACAGCAGTTGAGAGCTCATAAACCTCGCGGCCACCGCTGTAAAGTGCTGTCACACCAACACCACCAGTGTTTCTCCAACACTGAAGAGATCTCAGCAGGAACGAATAACTGCTCGGCTCTGAAGCGAAAGAGAGAGTGCAGGTGCCCCCGCTTCCGCATTTATACCCGCTCGTGGGGGCGGGTCGTGTGACGCAAAGCTTGCATGCCAACGTGCATTGGCTTGTTTAGTTTACACTCGAAGGCTCTCATGCGATATCCCAATTCGTCGGTTCATTTCTGACGTACAACGAACATGACCGACTGAAAGGGAACTAGAGAATTCACTGCCAGCTGTTCCTCTAACCCTATCCTCTGTACTGAATTTACAGATTAGGCATTAATATAATCAAGTATATATACCTGGATGACAGTTCTGACTTGAATGCTCAAGGGTATTCCCTTCCATGAGTGTAATATATTTATCAAAATGTAGTGAATTAAATGGAAGATCAGAAGATCTGATCAGATCATGTTAATTTGAAAGCTTTGCCATGGTTCTTTTTTTTTTTTTTAATGAAATATGTTTTTGCTTTCCCCTATGTTTTATTTACTTACACTAATCTTTTATAACAGAGGATTTGATTCTGAAAAAAATCTTAGGAACTCACAAAACCAACATGATGAAGAAAGCAGAACGTATTTTTGAGTACAAGAAAGAAAATCAAGCACATCTTAAGGATGTTTACACAGAACTGTTCATCACAGAGGGAGATATGGAAGGTGTCAATCAGGAACGTGAGATTCTGAAGATTGATGATGCTTTCAAGAACAAAAAAAGACAAGACAAACCAATCAAATGCAATGATATATTTACATTATTAAGGGAAAACAATGAGGAAAAGATTGTGCTGACAAAGGGAGTTGCTGGCATTGGAAAAACTGTCTCCGTGCAAAAGTTCATCCTGGACTGGGCACAAGAAAAAGCCAATGAGGATATACACTGTGTGTTCCTGCTTCCATTCCGAGAGATTAACAGCATTAAAGACTGGGAGTTCAATCTCCATGAATTTCTGTTAAAATTTTATCCTGAACTGAAAGACCTGGAGAATTCAAAGTTATATAAGGAATGTAAACTTGCATTTATATTTGATGGACTTGATGAGAGTCGCCTGGATTTGAAGTTTAAAAGTGGAACATTGAACAATGTTGAGGAAAGATCATCTGTAGACGTGCTGTTCACAAGTCTGGTCAAAGGGAAGCTGCTTCCATCAGCTCTCATCTGGGTGACCTCACGACCAGCAGCAGCCAATAGGATCCCTCCTCAGTATGTGGGTTTGTTCACAGAGGTGCGAGGATTCACTGACCAACAGAAGGAGGAGTACTTCAGAAAGAGAATCACAGATGAGACTCAGGCCTCAAGAATCATCGCACACATTAAGACATCTCGTAGTCTCTACATAATGTGCCACATTCCTGTGTTCTGCTGGATTACCGCCACAGTACTTCAAGATATTCTCAAGAACAACACTGAGAACATCAGCACAACACTCACTGAAATGTACATTCACTTCCTGCTGATACAGATGAAAATAAAGAACCAAAAATATGATGAACAAGAAGAAAGACAACGCAAAAAGCTTTTAGTCTCAAACAGAAAAATGATTTTGAAGTTAGCCAAGCTAGCATTTGAACAGCTGAAGAAGGAAAACATTGTGTTTTATGAGGAAGATCTGGAAGAATGTGGTATTGCTTTGAATGTAGACACTGAGTTGACAGGAATTATTGCTGAGATCTTTAAGCAGGAAGATGGACTTCATGAAGAAAAGGTCTTTTGCTTTGTGCATCTGAGTGTTCAAGAGTTTCTCGCTGCAGTATATGTGTTCCTCTGTTACCTGAAGAAGAACATGCAGGAGCTTCAGTTTTTCTTTGAGAAGCCAAACGAAAACATCACATTGCAGGAGCTACTAGAGAAGGCTGTTGATACAGCAATGCAGAGTGAGAGAGGACATCTGGACCTTTTCCTACGGTTTCTGATGGGCATTTCACTGGAATCTAGTCAAAACCTGCTCAAAGGCCTGATCTCACACACTGAAGACACCACAGAGAGCATCACACAAACAACTAAATATATTAAAAAAGTACAAGAATGGTACTCTACCTCAGATGAAGCTTCAGTCAACCTATTCTACTGCTTACTTGAGCTGAAGGATCATTCATTATATGAGGAAATCCAAAGATACCTCAATTCAGATGAACATCCAGGAAGAGAACTCTCATCTTCAATGTGCACAGTGCTGACCTACATACTACTGATGTCAGAGAAGGTGCTGGATGAGTTCGACCCAAAGAGGTTCACGTCATCTCAGATAGACTACAAGAGACTCGTTCCAGCTGTGAGATGCTGCAGAAAAGCCTTGTGAGTAATTTCACTCATCACTGTTTAATTAAAGGATTTAATCTATATTACTAAATGTAAAAATACTGGGTAAGACTTTATAATAACTCATACTATGAATCATTAGTTAAGCATTAGTAAATAGCTAATTCATCATTTAGAAAGCATTGTCCCTACATTAATAGACATGAGTAGGCAGTTTATATGCATATCTATTATACTATTTGGTAACAATTTATAATAACTGCACACTATGAAGCATTAGTAAATAGTCAATTCATCATTTATAAAGCATAAAATAGACATTAATAAGCAGTTTATATATACAGCTATAAATGCTTTATTATTTTTGATTTATAAGCATATCTATAATGTGTTTAATAATTGTATTTTCATACTTTATTAATGATCAATTTATCATTTCTAAATGAAGTATTACATTATTTACAAACCAGTTATTTAGTTGTCAGTGATTCATAAGATCATTTAAGAAGTATAAGTAAATGATTAATAAACTATTTAAACATCAATTTATACATATGATTTACTTACACTAATCTTTTATAACAGAGGATTTGATTCTGAAAAAAATCTTAGGAACTCACAAAACCAACATGATAAAGAAAGCAGAACATATTGTATTGAAGCAGAATTGTATTATTTAGACATATAGTAATAGTTACTCAGTGTGTTAATAAATGCTTAATTAACACATATACCTACAGTAATTCATGATTAATTCAGGTAGTTATAAAACATTTAGAAATGGTCAGTTAACTATTTTTGTGAGCTCATCTAAAGTGAGGACTATTTATGCCTCATAAAGCTTTACAAAGGAGATTTAAAGGCTCAGATATCTTCTGCACTGCTGTTCTCTAATGTTAGTACTGAGGTAGTTTTGACACTAAAATATTTTAATATATTATTATTGTTGTTTTATATATAAAAAAAAAAAAAACTTGTATTTTGGCTTCTGTAATCCAGTGTTCGCACTGGTACATTTTTATTCAGCAATGTTTACACTTAACAGAAATATATTTTCAGATTGCAAAGGCTTAGTTTCATTTTACTGCAGTTATGTTTTCTGGAGATGTACAGGAATTGTTATTTTCTGTGACATTGCAGAGGTTTATTTTTAATTTTATATAAAGTTACCCGTCGTAAAGTTTCATTTTTTGCTTGAAATCAATATTTCTATGTTCTGTATCCTTTAAATCTCTTTTATAAAAGCTTTATGAGGCATAACTAGTCCTCACTTTAGATAAGCTCACAAAAATAGTTAACTGACAACTAATAAATGTTTATAACTACCTGAATTGAATATAAATTACAGTAGGAATATGTGTTAATAAAGCATTCATTAACACACTGAATAGCTATTACTATATGTCTAAAGAATAAGATGCATAAATGTACATTTAAATAGTTTGTTAATCATTTACTTACACTTTATAAATGATCTTATGAACCACTGACAATTCCTAAATAACTGGTTTGTAAATAATGTAATACTTCATTTAGAAATTATAAATTGATTATTAATAAAGTATGAAAATACAATTATTAAACACATTATAGATATTCCTATAAATCAAGAACAAAGCATTTACAGCTGTATTTATAAACAGCTTAATAATGTCTATTAATGCTTTATAAATGATGAACTTACATCCAACTACTCTCATCTCACTTACTTTTCTTTCTTTTACTTAGTTTCCTTTCTTTTTCCGTGAGAGTTTCGTAAAGTTTTTCGTAAAGCAAAGTTTTGCCGCAAAGTTTAATCAACGACTCTACAGTCTTTGCCTGGTTCTAACTTCAGCCACGAGGGAGACTCCACTCATCCGCCAACACACCCTTGTTCTTGGCTTCCCAAGAAAACGTCAATCCAGTCAATCCAATCCTTTGGATTCACTCTTGTGAATGTGACTCTTTCAAAATTCCCTATAAATTAATTATTTATTCCCTTTGAGCTAAATTGATCTTGTATCCCTTACACTACACTCAAGAAAAGTAGATTTTTGTTTATGCTGTCAATTATAGTTCTTAGAAAGAAAATTGGATTTGGCACACTAACAACAACAACAAAACGGAAATCAGAAAATTGCAATCGGTGCATCTCTACTGATGACAATGTTTTATAACTACCTGAATTAATCATGAATTACAATATTTAAATAGCTTAGTGATCATTTAATTACACTTTCTAAATAATCTTATGAACAACTGACAACTAAATAACTGGTTTGTAAATAATGTAATACTTAATTTGGAAATGATCTAAAATCTCTGAAAGCTTTTATAGCTGTATTATAAACTGATTACTAATGTCTATTAATGCTTTATAAATGACAAATTGACTATTTACTAATGCTTAACTAATGATTCGTAGCATGCAGTTATTATAAAGTGTTACCAAATACTGTTGAAATATCTGGCTGTCCTAATTATGATTGGTACAATGTATTACTTCAGAAAAACTAAAAACATCAGAAAATAATCTGGGTAGATGTTTTGTTTTGGCAGACTTGACAGCTGTGGTCTTGATGAAACATGCTGTGAAACTATATCTTCAGTTATACAATCACCAAACTCCCATCTGAGAGAGCTGGACCTAAGCAGCAATCAGCTGAAGCATTCAGGAGTGAAGCTGCTTTCTGATGGACTGAAGAGTTCACACTGTCAACTGAACATACTGAGGTTTGACATTCACATTTACTCATTTACTAATTTTCTGTGTTAAAAATATGTGGATGATTAGCTGTTTCATAACTATGACTAGCAGATATTTTTTCCTGTCTATACTGTAGAATGAATGTATCAGTGGTGTTTGATGCACAGAAAGACGCCTCTCTCAGACACCATGCAATCCCCAATTCAGTTCTCTTTAGCAGCATATTGCGCTTGAACAGTTGGATACCAACAGAATAATTTCAAAATATCTGTCTTGAAGAACATTCATGTAAACATAGTCAGTTATGTCTTAAGTCAGGAGTGGGGAACATTATAATAATAATAAGTTTATATAGCACTTTTCCAGGGCTCAAGGATGCTTCACAATGTACATTTAACAAGGAAGAGATAATACAAGTAGACAATAATGAAAAACAATAGTTTTAAGATACAGTAAAGGAACATTATATGGACAGGGAAGCATACAGAAGAATAGAATCAAGCACAATAAAATACAAAACAGGACTTTAGAGACATAACATAACATTCAGAGAACTATTAGTTAACTAAGCAGAGCAATCAATCCATCAAATCAGAGGTATAACATTCAGAAAACAAGTGAGTTTTGAGTAATGATTTTAATTCAGAGATATTATTAACACAACAGAGTGAGCGGGGGAGAGAATTCCAGAGTTTGGGCACGATAACACTGAATGATCTGCCCCCCATTGAAGAGAGGCGATGCAGAGGGACAACATGAAGGCTATATGAAGATAGTTAAGACCATGACGTTGTAAAATCTGACTAAGTGGTATTACGTAAATTATGAAAAATAAAGGCCCGAGAACGGATCCCTGGGAAACACCTCGCTTCAGTTTCAGTACTATGGAGGGGGCGAAAACCAGATTGAAAGGGATCAAAGAGATTATTTTCAACTAGAAAAGACTGGAGTTGGGAGGAAACAGTTCTTTCCAGTAATTTAGCTATGAAGGGTAAATTTAAAATAGGACGGTAATTAGATAGAACTGAGGGGTCGAGGTTGGGTTTCTTGAGAACAGGGATAACTGCGGCAGTTTTGAGTGATCCTGGAGGGCCATTGCCCTGCAGAGTTTAGCTCCAACCCTATAAAAACACTCACCTGCCTGTTAACTTTAGTAATCCTGAAGACCTTGATTAGCTTCAGGTGTGTTTAATTAGGGTTGGAGCTAAACTCTGCAGGACAATGGCTCTCCAGGATCAACGTTACCCACCTCTGTCTTAAGTGAATGCAAAGAGTTGGGGGGAGGAATCTAATGTGTAATTATAATGATGGTGAAAAAATAACAAAACCAAAATAACAAAAATTTAATCTGTCAAATCCTCTGCATGCTGGCTCCAAGGATCATATTAGTCCCATTTCTTGCCTCATTTTAGAAGTACAAATTCAGTGTCTTGATAACTTGAGAACTCATGTGACTGGATTATGGAGTCAGTGAGTTGAACTGAATCAGCTGAATTCATGTATGATTTGCAGAGTTGAGCACAAATGCACAGTTGAGTTAATAACTTAAATCTCAGGATTTGACCCTGAGGCATTTTTTGGACTTTGGAGATGTTTTGACATGCCCTGACATTTTATTTCAGTTCCTTATAACATTTTAATGGCTAAAGTGTCGTTACACTGTATTCAGCACAAACATGCAGTCCAGATTTTAAACCTTTCCTGATAAACACATTGATGTCACTGTTTGTTTTGTTCTCTACATAGGCTATGTGGGTGTAATCTCACTGGTAAGTCCTGTGAAAGTTTGTCTTCAACTCTACAATCCTCAAACTCTGTCCTGAGAGAGCTGGACCTGAGTAACAATGACCTGCAGGATTCTGGAGTGAAGCTTCTTTCTGATGGACTGAAGAGCTGTAAACTGGAGATACTGAGGTTTGAGTTTCAGATACTTTCAATATTTTTTTATTGAGTTAATTACTAAAAACCACACTGCTGAATTTATTCTATATGCAATTACTGTCTTTTACTTGTTCAGGTTTTCCATATGTAATCTCACTGCTCAGTCTTGTGAGAGTTTGTCATCAGTTTTACAATCCTCAAACTCTGTCCTGAGAGAGCTGGACCTGAGTAACAATGACCTGCAGGATTCTGGAGTGAAGCTTCTTTCTGATGGACTGAAGAGAAACTGTAAACTGGAGATTCTAAGGTAAATGGTTTTCCTGAAAATAAATAACAAAATGCTAGCACAATACGGACTCCCTGAAAAGACAGTCCCTGAAGATGAAAAGATGATGACATGTTCTCTAGGCACTCCTTATATACTTCCTGATTGCGCCAATAGGATTGCCATGATTTGATAAGAGTTTCAGACACCGGTTCACATGGAGGCGTTCCCCAATAGCGTTTCGACGCAGTAGTTCGAAAGGGAACTAAAATTTAAAAAAATAGATAAAAAATAAAAATAAAGAATGTGATGAGCAGGGCGGGCGAGAGCCGTGAGGGAACGGCGTGAGGCCAGTGATGCGAGTGATAATGAGTGTCAGCTGCGCGTTGCACCCGTCTCGAATCTCTCATGGAGGAGCTCCGGAAGCATAAAAGGGGGAGCGACAACAGTGAAGGACGAGAGAGGACCAGGCCTGGACTTTATTTTATGTTTTGTTATGTCTGTATGGCCGGCAGTTGTCCGTGAGGACAGTATTATATTTAATATAACAAATATAATAGCCTATATGAAATGCCATAGTAACATGAATGTTCAGACGCTTTGCATCACAGAAATATGTTATATTTTAAAGTATATTAAAATAGAAAACCATTATTTTAAATTGTAATAATATTCACAGTATTGCTGTTTTTTCTGTATGTTTAATATACAGCATGATGAGCATGAGACTTCTTTTAAAAACATTATAATAGTAATGCATCCAATCTTTTGACTGGTACTGTAATTTAAACTATAATAGGCCTATACAAAATTTTCTTCACATGATGTGCAATAATACGTTCATGCAAGAGATCACAAAAATCATGTTTTTTTTTGTCAAGAGTGGACATTATATCAACGTTAATAGTGTTAACAGCATGATTACAGAAGGTTTTTTCACATTGCCTACCTGATTGAAAGGGCTCATTATGCAGGTCATTATGCAGGTCTTTGTCTTCTCAGGTTTGAATCACAGCATTATTCATGAAGGTTCACGCCTCCATGCATACTGTGTTTCTTGACAAAATGTGTCTTACAAAATTTAAATCAATATATTGTTTTATATGAACGAGTAGGCAGGATAAGTTTTACATAATTTTGAAGCAAAAACTCTAGACTACAACCTCCAATACCTAGAAATCTTGTGAACACATATTTTGTTTTTATTTGGTGGCCTTATTTCAGTAACTTAAGTTTTTTTGTTTTTTCAATAACCACGCATAAATGTTATTCTTTCAAAAATATAAACATGTACATACATGCTTCTCACATATTATGGTAGCCTACTTCGTGCTGAATACAGTGTAATGACACCTTTTCCATTAATATGTTTATGAAAACTGAACAAAGCACAAATGTCAGGGCATCCTCTGGGATCTGAGGATTTTTGAGGCCCTGGAGAAGTTTTGACATGCCCTGACATTTATGCTTTTTTCAGTTGTTTATAAACATATTATTGGCAAAAGTGTCATTCCAGTGTATTCAGCACGAACTAGGCTACCATAATATGTGAGCAACATGTATGTATATGTTTGTATTTTTGAGAGAATAACGTTTATGCATGGTTGTTGAAAAAACAAAAAATTTAAGACACTGAAATAAGGCCACAAAACATACTAAATATGTGTCCACAAGACTTCTGGGTATTGGAGACTGTAGACTAGAGTTTTTGCTTCAAAATGATGTAAAAATTGTCCTGCCTGCTCGTCCATATAAAACAACATTGATTTAAATTTTGTAAGACACTTTTTGTTTACAAAGACAGTATGCGTGGAGGCGTGAATAATCCTGAATAATGCTGTGATTCACATATGAGAAAACAAAGACCCATATAATGAAGGCCCTTAATGAGCCTTTTAATCAGTAGGCTATGTGAGAGAAAACTAAAGAATCAAATTACAAAGTAGTTTTGTTTTTTTGTAGTTTATTTAGAATATAGTTAACAATATAAATGAGACACATTTTTAATAAATGAGAGCACATTTTGAGTATACAATTTTACCTGGAAATAAATTCTGTTCAAAGATATAAGTGAACATCACTTATCTGGCATTCTAAGGTTTTTGGTGTTTCTATGCACCTTTCCTGCTTCCAGTCAGTGATCTCACCATTATATTCATTCAGAATGTCCAGTGTGGGCCAATATCTGGTCACTATGATTCTCAAATCTGTGAGATAAAAGAAATAACCTCTGTGAGCATGTGGATAACTAATGATATCAACTACTGTATTAATGTTAATATAATGTCCACTCTTAACAGAAAACAAGATTTTTGTGACCTCATGCATGCATGTATTATTGCACATCATGTGAAGGAAATTTTGTATAGGCCTATTATATTTTAAATTACAAAAGATAGGTGTCACTAACTTGGCCTCTGTGGCTCCCTCCGATCGCCACCAGAGGACTCCCTCACCTGAGTATTAACCATTCTTGGACTGCATTTCCCATAACCCCGTACCTGGGTTGATTACACACACACCTGACTCCCATAACCCGGACTGTTTAAGCCGACGCACACATTGTGAAGTCTTGTTTTGCTCTGGCTAACACTACTGAGCATTTTTCCTTGGTTCCTATATTCTTGTGTATGACCTTGGACTGCTTATCCTCATCGTGTTTGTTTGCTGCCTGCCCTATTGATACCTTGCCTGTTTACTGGATTACTCTGCCTTGTCTGCTGCCTGCCCTGACCCTTTGCCTGTCCCTGTTTACGATATATCTCTGCCTTGGACATTGTTATTGGTGGTGTTTGACCCTTGCCTGTATGACTACGATTATATTAATAAAACTGCACATGGATCCCATCGAGTCTGCCGCCTCGTTACAATAGGACACATTACTATTTTTAATGTTTTTGAAAGAAGTCTCATGCTCATCAAGCCTGCATTTATTTTATCAACAATACAGAAAAAACAGCAATACTGTGAAATATTATTACAATTTAAAATAATGGTTTTCTATTTGAATATACTTTAAAAAATATAATTATAAGAAACATATACAAACCCGATTCCAAAAAAGTTGGGACACTGTACAAATTGTGAATAAAAAAGGAATGCAATGATGTGGAAGTTTCAATATTTTATTCAGAATACAACATAGATGACATATCAAATGTTTAAACTGAGAAAATGTATTATTTTAAGGGAAAAATAAGTTGATTTTAAATTTCATGGCATCAACACATGTCAAAAAAGTTGGGACAAGGCTATGTTTACCACTGTGTGGCATCCCCTCTTCTTTTTATAACAGTCTGCAAACGTCTGGGGACTGAGGAGACAAGTTGCTCAAGTTTAGGAATAGGAATGTTGTCCCATTCTTGTCTAATACAGGCTTCTAGTTGCTCAGCTGTCTTAGGTCTTCTTTGTTGCATCTTCCTCTTTATGATGCGCCAAATGTTTTCTATGGGTGAAAGATCTGGACTGCAGGCTGGCCATTTCAGTACCCGGATCCTTCTTCTACGCAGCCATGATGTTGTAATTGATGCAGTATGTGGTCTGGCATTGTCATGTTGGAAAATGCAAGGTCTTCCCTGAAAGAGACGACGTCTGGATGGGAGCATATGTTGTTCTAGAACTTGGATATACCTTTCAGCATTGATGGTCCCTTCCCAGATGTGTAAGCTGCCCATGCCACACGCACTCATGCAACCCCATACCATCAGAGATGCAGGCTTCTGAACTGAGCGCTGATAACAACTTGGGTTGTCCTTGTCCTCTTTAGTCCGGATGACATGGCGTCCCAGTTTTCCAAAAAGAACTTCAAATTTTGATTCGCCTGACCACAGAACAGTTTTCCACTTTGCCACAGTCCATTTTAAATGAGCCTTGGCCCAGAGAAAACGCCTGCGCTTCTGGATCATGTTTAGATATGGCTTCTTTTTTGACCTATAGAGTTTTAGCCGGCAACGGCGAATGGCACGGTGGATTGTGTTCACCGACAGTGTTTTCTGGAAGTATTCCTGAGCCCATGTTGTGATTTCCATTACAGTAGCATTCCTGTATGTGATGCAGTGCCGTCTAAGGGCCCGAAGATCACGGGCATCCAGTATGGTTTTCCGGCCTTGACCCTTACGCACAGAGATTGTTCCAGATTCTCTGAATCTTTGGATGATATTATGCACTGTAGATGATGATAACTTCAAACTCTTTGCAATTTTTCTCTGAGAAACTCCTTTCTGATATTGCTCCACTATTTTTCGCCGCAGCATTGGGGGAATTGGTGATCCTCTGCCCATCTTGACTTCTGAGAGACACTGCCACTCTGAGAGGCTCTTTTTATACCCAATCATGTTGCCAGTTGACCTAATAAGTTGCAAATTGGTCCTCCAGCTGTTCCTTATATGTACATTTTAACTTTTCCGGCCTCTTATTGCTACCTGTCCTAACTTTTTGGAATGTGTAGCTCTCATGAAATCCAAAATGAGCCAATATTTGGCATGACATTTCAAAATGTCTCACTTTCAACATTTGATATGTTATCTATATTCTATTGTGAATAAAAAATATAAGTTTATGAGATTTGTAAATTATTGCATTCCTTTTTTATTCACAATTTGTACAGTGTCCCAACTTTTTTGGAATCGGGTTTGTAATTATATAATATATAATATAAAACATAATTTATTTCTGTAACGCAAAGCTTTCATCATTCATTGCGAACAAAAGCTTTATTGATGTGGCACTATATAGACTATTTTACAGTAAACTTTTCATAATCTGTCCAAAACAGGCCAAAGAAATATTGTGTAAACATTCATATTGCTGTGACATTTTATGTATCTTATTTCTTATATTGTAGAGTGTATAAATGTTAATGTGCAGTTTAATACATTGCTAACACATTTTATTTCAGTATTTATTACATATTTCAGTCGATTTCACTCATCTCAGTATAGCAATAATTTTTGGGAAAAGCCAATAAGTCATGTTTACTAATGTAAGTTGTATGTGTAGTAGCTAAACGAAACCACACGTCTGCCCAAATCATTCACACAGAGACACACAGAACATGCAGGATTCATATTTAAACAGTCTTTTTGCAGCTTAACATTGACAGACGCTAGTCTGTATCATGATAAAAATAAAGAATTTATGAAAAAACTTGAAATGGAATTGAAACCAAGTCATGCTCTTCCTCTGAGGTAAATCCTTTTAGAATTGTTCCTCACTGCATCTCAAAACGATGAAAAGTACATGAATATGACTAAGCTTGATACATTTTTTGAGCTGATGCGGGCGTTCACTCTCTGTTGCATTGATTGCCTCAGAATTTGCGTTTGAATAGCGCGCACAGTCTGTGGGCATGGCCGCATTAGTGATAATGAGCTGACTCGCGAATAACTGACATCTCTCTATTTTCAAACAGATTACATAAACAGAGAATATTTATTTTTAATTTCACTTATATGATTTAAAACCTGACATTTCAACATTTCTTTGGACATATGTCTCATGTTTGTGTGATATGTGTTCATTAAAGTTAAAGTTCATTTTCTGAGGGAGTAACAGAATGGACTTCATTCAGATAGAGATTACAGGTCGCGCATCATGACAATTTTCTTTATTTTGCAAAAAGCAATGATTTGGAGAGAGTTCGGGAGGCTCAGGTAGACCTGTTTGCCTCTCCAGAAACCTCTACTGCCAGCTGTTTTACTCCCTATCCGAGGGGACACGCGCTGGCACGCAGCTGGCCCTGGGGCCTTCGCAAACATGCGTTCCCCCAATGAGCCTACTTGCACAGACCCTGTGCAAGGTTAGGGAGGACGAGGAGCAGGTCTTGTTAGTTGCACCCTATTGGCCCAACCGGACCTGGTTCACAGAACTTATGCTCCTCCCAACAGCCCCTTCCTGGCGCATTCCTCTGAGGAAGGACCTTCTTCTCGGAGACAGGGCACTCTTTGGCACCCGCGTCCAGACCTCTGGAAACTCCACGTCTGGTCTCTGCACGGGCGGAGGTTCTAGGTGACTGACCCCCCGAGGTACTTAATACCATCACTTCAGCTCGTGCACAGTCTACGAGACGTGCTTACGCCTTGAAGTAGAAAATGTTCGATCAGAGTTGTGCTTTCCTTCTTGCAGCGGGGTTTGGAGCGTAGGCTGTTTCCCTCCACCCTCAAAGTTCATGCTGCCGCAATATCTGCATATCACAACCACATAGATGGCAAGTCAATTGGTAAGCACGACTGGGTCGTCAGGCTCCTTAGGGGGGAAAGATGGTTAAATCCTCCTCAACCTCCCTCCATACCCTCTTGGGACCTTGCTCTGGTGCTTTGAGCACTCCAGAATGCTTCCCTTGAGCCCTTGCAGTCAGCAGACTTAAAGATTCTGTCTATGAAGACTTTGCTGCTGGTTGCATTGGTCTCCATCAAGAGGGTAGGGGACCTGCAGGCATTTTCGGTCCACGTAGTACTGAGACCCCGGCCTGGCTATTTGCCCAAGGTTCCTACCACTCCCTTAAGGGACAAGGTAGTGAGCCTGCAAGTGCTGCCCTCGGAGGAGGCAGACCCAGCCCTGGCTTGCTCGGTCAAGTCTGTGCCTTGTGACTATACATAGACAGAACTCAAAGCCTCAGGACATCAGACCAGCTCTTTGTCTGTTACGGAGGCCAGCAGAAGGGAAATACTGTCTCCAAGCAGGGGATGACCCACTGGATAGTGGATGGCATCACCTTGGCTTAACAAGCACAAGGTGTGCCCTGCCCACTCAAGTTGCATGCTCATTCTACGAGAGGTGTTGCATCCTCCTGGGCGCTGGCTTGTGGCACCTCGCTGACAGATATTGTAGAGCTGCGGGCTGGGCGACACCTAACACGGTCGCTAGATTCTATGGCCTTCTTGTTGAGCCGCTCTCCTCCTTTGTTCTCACCTCAACCGGTCAGAGACACGGAGAGGCCCCGGCTTAGTGTCGGCTTGCTGCGCTTACATGTGCTTATTGCTCCACAGAGTCCCTACAAGACAGACTCTGTTGAATCCTCCAATTACCCTTCGGTCACCAGATGTGGCGGAGCATCTGGCACCAGGCATATACTCCGTTACATCCTTGAGAACCGGATTTAGGCTGGGTACCATATGTGTGACCCTACGGGGATCCCATAGTGTAGTTCCACGGTTGCTCCTAAACGAAGCCCGTATTTTTCCCTTTGGGAGAACCCACCCCTTATCAGGTTGGAGTCACCCCAGTAACTTCCAAATGTAGTACAGCCCTACAAGGTTAGTCCATATGTACATCTCCACATAACTCCTTCAGGGAAGGATGTGGCTTCCGCAGTGTTCCTTTCCCAGTGAAGGGGTACACTTTCCCAGTGTTGTCCAATAGTCTCACTGAATGGGTTAAGCGGAGCAGCAGTGATCGACACTCTCTGTGTTAGCCCTGTCCAACCGTCCTTTAGGCAAGTGGTGCAGGAGGCTAGCACAGAGCACTGGAAGGGGGCAGCACCTGTGTCGCTTTGGTAAGGATTCCTATTCGTTGGTCTATCCGATGTACGTCGAAAGTGACCGACTAAATGGGAACGTCTCTGTTTCAAAGGTAACCCTTGTTCCCTAAAGGAGGGAACGGAGACGTACGCCCCGTCGCTACAGTCGCTGTACCCCGCTGCGTGGGGTACCTAAAGATGCAATGCACCTGCTGCTCATTATATACCCGTGCAAAGCAGGGCAGAGCAGCTGCTGCAAATAATTGCATGCCAAAATACATTGGCTCGTTTTAGTTACACTCTAAGTAGAAAAAAAATGCCTCTCTAGCGAGATTCCTATTCGTCGGTCTGTCCGACATACGTCTCCGTTCCCTCCTTCAGGGAACGAGGGTTACCTTTGTAACCAAGACGTTTTTTTATATGTCAGAAATGACAAGGAGGCAGCTTCACGCAAAACAAAGTCAGTGGAGAGGGTTGATTGTTTCCCTCCCCGGTGGGCATGGTTTTCAGATTATAATGTCTGTCTGTAGGAAAATCTGTAGGAAATACAGTTTTAAAAAAAAAAGGTGTAATTATTTATATTTCTAGCAGAGGCCCATAGAGATCTATTCATTTTTCCTGGATGTGGCTAACTGCTCTTATAACAGCTTATATATTTTGTGAATATATACATTTAAACATTGTAAAATACATTAAATCAGTATTTTTTTCAAAGTTTAGAATTTTTTATTTGTTGTCCAAATGTATGAAATTGTTTATTTTAGAATGAGAAATTAATTTGAAAAAAGTCAATAAAAAAACAGCAATAAGCAGATATGAATGGGAGTAAAAAGTCTTTGTGTGTGTATGTGTGTGAGAGAGAGAGAGATCGATCATGTTCGTTTCACATTGCATTTGTGCTTTAGTACCTTCATTTATCTGTGGACATTTCCAGATTTATGCTGGATTTGTTTTTGGGGTTTTTTGTTTGTTTGTTTGTTTTTTGACACATGATAAATAAAAAACTAAAAAACTATCGCTTATTTGTTTTCAATGTGGGGTCATATTAACCCCCAAACAGCATGAGTGATTTTAGTTTCTTTTCTTTTTTTTATGCAATTGAGATGAAGGGAACCATGTTTTTTTAACTAAAGAAAAGTTGATTGGGGGTCATATTAACCCCAAACATCATAAGATGGTTAAGAAAAGATGTGATTGCAATACTGATAAGATTAGATGTTCCCAATCTGTAAAGGCACTTCACTTTGAATAGATGTTTCACACTGACACATGTAGTGATCAGCAGGCAGACATGAGGGCAGACACCCCCATTACATCAATAGTCCCCTTTCATCTGCCATAATGAAAAGCACAGGACCCCAAAACTCACACCTACAAGAGACGCAAACAAGGAATTAGATAGGCTAGCAGATAAGCCTGCAAAGACAATCACTCTGGCAATTTGTGCAAAGGAAGAATGATGGCATTAGCATGTCATTGAGCAGGATAATCCTATCACCATTGACCCCATTGTTCACCCCAGTACCTCAGTCCTAGGACCTGAGGTGTGAACTGACTCACCAGACAGGATTTGCCGTTTGGCTTGAAGCAACAAAAGAAGAGTTTTCTATATAAAAATAGACACACAATGGACAAAATGGAGCAAATCTTCTCCATTTCTATTATCAGAACTATATATACTTAATGAGTGTTTTGGTGTACCTGCAAAATATACAAACTTGCCTATTAAGGTATAAATGAATGCACAGGTAGTTCAACATAACCCAATGATGTTTGGACTTTATGTTTTCAGCACAATGCCTAGGTTAATCTAAAATTGGTTTGGAAAGTGAATTATGCATGGGAAGGGATACCTTAAAGGGATAGTTTACCCAAAAATGAAAATTCTATCATCATTATCATCAAAATCTGTATAATTTCCTTTGTTCTGTAGAACACAAAGGAAGATATTTTCAAGAATGTGTTAAACTGAACAGTTTTGGGGCACCATTGACTTCCATAGTAGTTTTTTTTTTCCTACTGTGGAAGTCAATGGTGCCCCAAAGTGGCCTGGTTGCAAACTTTCTTCAAAGTATCTTCATATGTGTTCAACAGAACAAAGAAATTTATACAGATTTGGAACAACTTGAGGGTGAGTAAATGATGATAGAATTTTCATTTTTGGGTACACTATCCCTTTAAGGACATTGTTCTAAACATGAACTTTAAGCTATTTAAATGAACCTCATGCAATCGACAGATTAAAAGGCTTTTCTCTGAGACAGAGAATTGTTCCAGTTGGGTTGCTGCAGTTTTCCGTTCTGGTTCCAGGCTCCAGTTCCTGTTCCAGTCCCGGTTCAAGGTTCCAGTCCCAAGATGTGCTAAGTCCAACTCCACAGAGTTGTGAAGTTGCTCTCTCAAGACTTTGAAGCTCTAAAGAGAGAAACAAGGAAGTTCTGCAAGAAGTGAATTTGAGCAGTTGGAAATATCTTCTGCATCAACTTCAAAATCCTCTCATCAGAGATCCTCCAGATCTGTGTATTCCAGACTGCCCGGATCTGCACTGACTTCAGAATCTAAATATCCTTCCGTCTGCATGTTCCAGAGATTAAGGATTGTCTGCACAGACATCAGAACCTTCAAGGCTTCTTCTTCTGCGTGTTCCAGGAAAAAGACATTCTCTGTGCTGCAGGAGTTCAACGTTCACAAGTAATTTGTGTCCAAGGCTGTGAAACGGATTGCAACTCCTTTCTTCCCACTGCAACGCTGCTCAGCTCAACAAGTGGAAGACATCACCTTCGGATTCAGCACGACCAGGCAGACATTAATATCACTTACCAAACCTCTTTCTAGAGACCTTGGCATTAGTGTATATTGTCAGTATATGATTATCTAATTTGCATTAGATCTTGCATAGCTGATATCAGTTAATAACAAATAATCTCTCGGTTTATTTGTTGAATTCAGAATAAGGTTTACCTTATTTCTTCTAGAGAAACTACAGTTTATCTTTCCATAAGTTTAACTTGTAACTGCCATAGTAACATTCTACTCATTCACTTTCATTTTATGAATCTTTTTGCACTAATTAATTAATTATTCTTGTCTATCCTTTTGTTAATAAAATCCATTTATTACACTTGTGTCTTCCTTGTGTTGATAATACAGTAAGAGGCTCTACAAGTTAACGATATCTCATAAATCCTTAAGATTGGTCAGATGATAGACTTTCTCCAATTTATATAATTGTAATTCAGTCAACAATCTTCCATGATTGTTCTTTATTGTCAAGGTGAGACCCCTTGGCTGGTGTGCCGAAAATATTGGAAGGAATCATCTGACTAAATATTAATACAAAATATTAATATTTAAGACAATAAATAACTACATTTGTGGTACCCACGTGTGAGGCTAGTCCAAATCACTACACACAGCAAAGCACTTCTATACAGAAAGCATGAATGAGTGCAAGAAAACCTTACAACCTTTGTCTCCTCTCCACCAATAAGCTGGTGTGTGGTGGAAGTTCTGACACACTATGGCTGCCGTCACATCATCCAGGTGGTGCTGAACATTGGTGGTGGTTGAGGAGATTCCCCCTTCTGTGTAAAGTGCTTTGAGTGCTGCTAAAAGTGCTATGTAAATTTAACATTTAACAAATTATTAGGGGCCAAGCACCGAAGGTGCATAGGCACCAATTGAAATCATTAGTGTTCTTCTTCTTTTTATTATTCTTCTGCCACTGAAGTCTATGGCAGCCCATAGAACCGCTTGCAGGAAAATTGTGAAATTTGGCACACAGTTACAGAACAGTCTGAACTGTGACCACAGTAAATTTGGAGTCTCTAACTCAATCCCTCTAGCGCCACTAGCTATCCAAATTTGCACTCATGTTTGTTAATAACTTTTGAACTTTTGAATTTTCAGAAAAATCTACTTTTCGAACTCCTCCTAGGCCATTGCTCCAATTTTCATGAAAATTGAACCAGATCATCTTCAGACCATGCTGACAAAAAGTTATGGAATTCAGGTTTAGTTCTCAAACCGCTTTTGAAAAATGCACAAACGAATTTTACCTAGCGCTTGCGAAAATAGACATAAGGCTGTATCTCCACAACGCTTCATTGTGTTCAGACCAAACTTGGTACATGTCTTCACAAGCATGACCTGAGGCAACATGCAGCGTTTCGGAGCAGCGCTAACTACTGGTCCGGAGATACAAAAAATGGCTATTTTTGCTCATAACTTCCGATAGGTTTGTTCAAAAAATCATAAATGTGGTCTTCTTAGATTCGGGGCGTCATGCCGAGTCGAATGATATCCAATTTTCCCATATCGGCCATTTTGGCCGTCAGCCATTTGCTGTATTTTATGAACGTGTTAAGGTATCATTACGAAACTCGGTATGGGTCTTTGGCACCATGCCCTGACAGTAATAAAAAAGTTTCAGGGCAGCGCCACCTTGAGGTCAAAAGTTTGTTTCAAGTCGATATGTCAAACCGTTTTCGTGGTAGAAAACTGTACTTTTCTTGTCTATTACCACCCACTGCAACTTATACCAATGACGGAAATAAGCGCAGTTACAATAGCAAAATATGTGGGAGAGCGTTGCTATAGTGTGACAATATTGTATTGCAATAGGGAGCACATTAATGTTAATACTAAATCAAAACTAGTTAGCACAAATAATTTGTTATTGAAAGGGTTTAATGACAATATCTGATTATGGTTACACTTAAAATAATTACAAAATAGATGTATGAGATGATAAAATCATATACCATTAATTGTACCCAGCATGTATGTAAAAAGTTACCTGAGAGATAGAGAGGGCCAGAGAGTGCCCAAGAAGAGCCAAGAATCAAAGAGAGCCCAGAAAAAGAACAGAGAATAAAAGAGCCAGAGCAATAGTTACAATCTTCTTTTATCCCTTCCTTGACCATGTGACTGAAACCCAAATGTGAGACATTCAAACTGACCAATCAGAAGATTAAAACTTCCCCCACTGTACTAAAGGTGTGACAATTCGTAGACCCCCATTGTACATACATTTTGGCCTATAGGGCTTGATCACTGTCAACACCTTTGAGCCTTCCAAATGGCCCTTGTAGCAAGAGAGAGGGGGTTGAAACAGTAAAGCAAATGTCTTTGTTCATTTTAAAATATCTTTGGATATTTTCAACCTTACAAATCCCCTCTTGGCACCGTTGGCCACACTCATGGAGTCCAAAGGTGGCACAGTCCATGAAGACATGCTTTCTGTCATCTTCAGACTTCTCGTCCAGACTTGTTGCAATAGCAGTTGGTCAGTCTTCAGTCTTTGTTCTCCTTTCAGTCCTTTGAGAGATCTTCATCGAATGGTGTTGCACTGCTCATTGATATAGCAAATCACCCATTAAACAATTCACACCTCCACAAGAATCAGGCACTGATAATGGTAGAACTCAGTTGTCCCTCTTTTGAGACAGGATACAGGATTTGAACTTTGGCAGCAGGGATCCTGTGATTTAAAAGAACATATAGCACAACAAACAGCAAAAGCATACAAATGGCAATTGTCATTGGTCAGAGGTTTGATGTGGTCAGCTTAAATTTGTCTCTGGCAATAAGCCCTTAAAACGATGTACTTGATAAAGTGGTCAAGACGAGAATAAAAGAAGATCTTATAAGCTCTTACACAGTTTCTGGAAACACTGAAATAAATTGCATAATAACAAAACAACAATTGTTGGTTTTAAACCCCCCTTTATCATGAAGAGTATCAGCAAAATATTCAGCATAACCAGATACAGAAATTCAATTGGACTGATGTCCAAAAACATTGTTAAAATTCAAATGGACAAAATACAAAGAAACAAATCAAATAGGCTTCAGAAATGTTTCAAAGGCATTAATGATAATACAAATTTTGCTTAGGTAGAATGAGAAATACTAACATACATTTTTATATTTAATTTGGTGAGACAAATGATAACTAAGTGATTTAGTGAATCTAAAGAAAAAACAAAAACAGTAACTGGATGAAATTCACAGTTATAGTGCAGTCTAGACTTAAAGACTTAAAAAAAAAAACCATTATATGCATACATTTTGTGAGGCATATGTGGGTGTAGATTTGACTTTGTGTGTGAAGATCAAATCTACAGTGGGTACGGAAAGTATTCAGACCCCCTTAAATTTTTCACTCTTTGTTATATTGCAGCCATTTGCTAAAATCATTTAAGTTCATTTTTTTTACTCATTAATGTACACACAGCACCCCATATTGACAGAAAAACACAGAATTGGTGACATTTTTGCAGATTTATTAAAAAAAAAAAAAAAAAAACACTGAAATATCACATGGTCCTAAGTATTCAGACCCTTTGCTCAGTATTTAGTAGAAGCACCCTTTTGGTCTAATACAGTCATGAGTCTTTTTGGGAAAGATGCAACAAGTTTTTCACACCTGGATTTGGGGATCCTCTGCCATTCCTCCTTGCAGATCCTCTCCAGTTCTGTAAGGTTGGATGGTAAACGTTGGTGGACAGCCATTTTTAGGTCTCTCCAGAGATGCTCAATTGGGTTTAAGTCAGGGCTCTGGCTGGGCCATTCAAGAACAGTCACAGAGTTGTTGTGAAGCCACTCCTTCGTTATTTTAGCTGTGTGCTTAGGGTCATTGTCTTGTTGGAAGGTAAACCTTCGGCCCAGTCTGAGGTCCTGAGCACTCTGGAGAAGGTTTTCGTCCAGGAAATCCCTGTACTTGGCCGCATTCATCTTTCCCTCGATTGCAACCAGTCGTCCTGTCGCTGCAGCTGAAAAACACCCCCACAGCATGATGCTGCCACCACCATGCTTCACTGTTGGGACTGTATTGGACAGGTGATGAGCAGTGCCTGGTTTTCTCCACACATACAGCTTAAAATTAAGGCCAAAAAGTTCTATCTTGGTCTCATCAGACCAGAGAATCTTATTTCTCACCATCTTGGAGTCCTTCCATGTGGGCTTTCATGTGTCTTGCACTGAGGAGAGGCTTCCGCCGGGCCACTCTGCCATAAAGCCCCGACTGGTGGAGGGCTGCAGTGATGGTTGACTTTCTACAACTTTCTCCCATCTCCCGACTGCATCTCTGGAGCTCAGCCACAGTGATCTTTGGGTTCTTCTTTACCTCTCTCACCAAGGCTCTTCTCCCCCGATAGCTCAGTTTGGCCGGACGGCCAGCTCTAGGAAGGGTTCTGGTCGTCCCAAACGTCTTCCATTTAAGAATTATGGAGGCCACTGTGCTCTTAGGAACCTTAAGTGCAGCAGAAATTTTTTTGTAACCTTGGCCAGATCTGTGCCTTGCCACAATTCTGTCTCTGAGCTCTTCAGGCAGTTCCTTTGACCTCATGATTCTCATTTGCTCTGACGTGCACTGTGAGCTGTAAGGTCTTATATAGACAGGTGTGTGGCTTTCCTAATCAAGTCCAATCAGTATAATCAAACACAGCTGGACTCAAATGAAGGTGTAGAACCATCTCAAGGATGATCAGAAGAAATGGACAGCACCTGAGTTAAATATATGAGTGTCACAGCAAAGGGTCTGAATACTTAGGACCATGTGATATTTCAGTTTTTCTTTTTTAATAAATCTGCAAAAATGTCAACAATTCTGTGTTTTTCTGTCAATATGGGGTGCTGTGTGTACATTAATGAGGAAAAAAAATGAACTTAAATGATTTTAGCAAATGGCTGCAATATAACAAAGAGTGAAAAATTTAAGGGGGTCTGAATACTTTCCGTACCCACTGTATGTGGCTGCATTTAGCTGTGGTTATGTGTAAATTCAATCATGATCCAAAGAAATATGAGGAGGTTTAACAATTGTGATGCAAATTTGGTCCTGTTTTTGTAACAGGGAGCCAGCTTGAAAATGTGGGTATGAGGTGTGATCTGGCTCAAAACTTCTCCACACCAAAGTTTTTGTTAAGAAGCATGACAAAGTGTAAAGTTCAGAGTTGCTGAATCCTGTTGTGAGGAAAGCATTTTCATGGTTAATACAATTGTGAATCACATTGTAGCCACATGGCAATTCTGTGCTCCTGTACATGGTTTTATTCCAGTTATATGGAAAATAGCAGAGTTTTCCACTTAGGGGCAAACAAATTCAACATAGTCACACATGCAACTAGAAATTGCAATACAATTGCAGTACTACACTTATTGTTCCAATTAACACAAGATACATGGTCTAGAATGGATAACATCTACAACCTTTAACCTAAGTGTTTCATACAACACTTACAGTAAAGCAATCGTGTGTTTTAAAGAATAAACTCAGCTAGTCTATGTGTACATATAGTATCACAAACAACTTTAATGTGTGTTCTATGCGCACAATGTGTTTAGCACAATTACAAATTTGAAAATACAAACAGGATCATTGCCATTGGGCTGCTAATCCACTAGCAAGTGAAGTCAGTAGCTGGAGGCCTTGCATGAACAATGCAGTTAACTCACTTAGAGATTTATCTGCAATTGAGTGTTGATCTTTGCCCTTAGAATGTGGTTTTCATATTTTTCTGAAAATAAGGTGGAGGTCTACCCCTACCCAGTGACCAGCATTTTTCCTCTGTATGGCCTATTTTCTGACAGGAACTGCAAAACCTGTTCTTTTTGCCACAGGGTTGTTTGCTGTGTTCTCCTAGAGTTTGAGGATTTTCATGACTCTCTAATGCTTGTACACCATGCGTTCTGGTACATGACTCTGCGCTATTACGGTGCTGCATCACCTTAAAAACTGAAATAGGCACACTTTCTTGAGTAGTGGCATCTGAACAAAACATTCCAGATTCATTAGAGCAAGTCACCTCATCTAAGAAGTGAACATACTTTTCAGCCCCATCGCTGTTAAGCATTTTGGGAGACTTCTAAGCATTTAGCTTAGCCTTGAGATCTGCAATGGTCTTTTTGTGTTTTTTTACACTTTTCAGTCAGAGCTAACTGTTAGTTAGCTAGTAAATTATCTAGCTGTGTTTGAAGATCTTAAATCTTTAACTCTGACTTTTGTGTCTCTGCATTTTTAGAAAGCACTTCTTTACATTTAGCATCTATACTTGAAAATAGATGTGTGGTCACATCACGCAGCCGTGTACAACTTATGAAGTTTAAAGCCTCAATTATTTCACCATGTTTTGATTTCTTTTGGTGTTTGCCAATTATGTCCCACCATTTGAGCATTTCATCACCTAAACATTTAATCCCAATATATTGTTTCTTGAGTTTGCACAAGGTAGGCTCAACCTTTTTGCTCCATAAAGCAAACAATACATCACTCTTTTCAGAAATGTTCCCTTCCATCCCTGAGGAGATCTGAATATCATACCATTAAACAATGAAAACAGACTTACCCATTCCGTGTTGAGAACGTCAGCTTTAATCCATTCACAAGATCAACTGCGAAAAAATGTCCTCATTCTGATGACCGATCAAAGTAGATTTCAGAAAACTCACTGCAAGGGATCCCGGGTTTCGGCACCATCTGTAAGGGTGGACCTCCTACAGGGGTTCAGGCTGAGAGAGAGAGAGAGAGAGAGGGCCAGAGAGTGCCCAAGAAAAGCCAAGAATCAAAGAGAGCCCAGAAAAAGAGCAGAGAATAAAAGAGCCAGAGCAATAGTTACAATCTTCTTTTATCCCTTCCTTGACCATGTGACTGAAACCCAAATGTGAGACATTCAAACTGACCAGTCAGAAGATTAAAACTTCCCCCACTGTACTAAAGGTGTGACAATTCGTAGACCCCCAATGTACATACATTTTGGCCTATAGGGCTTGATCACTGTCAACACCTTTGAGCCTTCCAAATGGCCCTTGTAGCAAGTGAGAGGGGGTTGAAACATTAAAGCAAATGTCTTTGTTCATTTTAAAATATCTTTGGATATTTTCAACCTTACACTCTGACCATACCACATCAATTTGTTCACAGCGCCACCTATTGGTTGAAAGTGATAAATCATTAAATCATTATTATTGAAGGTATTTATGATTTTTCAGTCATTTTGCCTAAATGTCTTTAATTGCTCATTGTTGCATTAAGTCTGATGCTCCCAGCTGTGCTGGGATGACTTGTTGTGCCTTCTTTGTGCTTGGTCCCAACAATTGCTGCTTGCAGCTATATTTATTATTATTATTATTATTATTACGACCTTGCATGTTATGGAGTTACAAAGTCCTTGTGACGTGAAAACCCTTTTGTACAATAATAATAATAATAAAAAAAACTTGCTTTTATAAAACTGTAATCAGTCAAAATCTTTAGATAGCCTAATGTTCAAAGTAGCCTAAGTGGATTGTGTCACTCACCCCCCGGCACAACATTCAAATGCTCTGCCTACTCAAAGTTTAACTGTGGTCAAAGACAAGAGGGAACACAAAATAACACCAGAGAACCTTTACCAATCTTTATTTGAACACGCAGTTAGATACATCTGTGTTTTATTTCTGTTATTATTGTGAACATTACGTTGCTGCATTAGGGCTGTCGCGGTGAAGGAAGTTCCTTTGTAATTTTGAGTGGCTGAATAGCTCGACATGCAGTATTATCGCCAGGTCTTACGAAGTAATGAGGTCATATTCAGTAATTAAACTAACACTAAACAGTGTTGAAACAGGAAGTGAAGTAAACAGAAGAGAATGTCAAAATAAGGGTCTACATAACAGAACATAAACCTGACAATAAGCTTGTTGGACTATTGTTATATGTATAACAGTTAGTTCCGATTCTCGAATCTGACTTGACGATGGGCTTTCTGCTGATATTTCACCAGTTCTGCGCGTTCTAGACAGGCCGTCAGTCAGTGCAGTTACACTGTTAGGCCGCAAGGGAAGGTGAGTGAGTCTTTAAACCGTTCATTCATCTACAAAAATGCTGCTTCACTCAAAGAAAGATGTAATGAAACAAGCTATTGAAACCATTTTAACTTTGAGCGCCACTTTAAAAGGCTCAGCTGACCAGCAATGCATCGCAGGGGTAACGCTGAAGTTGATGTTTCACCTCATAGCAGTGTTAACGAAAACTATGAAGAAAAATGTTAGTTGACGACCTGTTTTTCCATGACTAAGACTAGATGATGAGAGACGACACTAATGTCATTTAATGATAACGTGACTAAAACAACACATGCAATATCGTTGATAAAAAAAGATGAGACTTAAATGTGGCTAAAAGACTAAAAACTTTACCAAAATCACTCTTTTGAAATCACTTTTTGTTTTTGTCGAATAAAGGAGACAAAACATTACAGACTGTTTTTACGAGGGTCCATGCTTACGGTTGACAGATTTCCAGAATTTAAACACCCTATCAGAGCTTTTCTGTTAAAAGAACAAATTTTACTTAATCCTTGCAATCTGGCAACCACGCACACAAGCTCTCTCTACACTGAGGAAGAAGTGCGGATGATCTGAAAACACAGACAAGTAAGCTGGAGTTCAGCGATCTTCATTTCAGATTTTATACTTAAATTAAAGTGTCATTCAGTTGGTCTATATTGCGCTGCTCGTTTGCTGACTAAATCTGCGACCAAAGTGTAGGCTGATATCCAGCAGTGGTTCTCAAACTGACGTACCCAAACAAAATGCTGAGTTTTGCCATACATTTTATTCTACTCGCGCTACATTAGTGCTGTTCTCCACAATATACCTTTGTAAAAGTGGGGATGTAGCACTTACTAACATGAAGAACAAATATAGGACACAGACTGCATAGAGATACTGAATGAATGAATGACTCGATGATTCACTCATAAAAACAGTGACTTACCGCCACCTACTGGTGGTTTTAATTTAATATTTAAAAGAATCACTTCGTTTTTATTTGTATTTATTGAAATTTTTTAAGCATTATTTATTTTATAAAGGTATTTATAAAGGTTAAAAAAAATGCACTGGAAAAATCGATTTAAGAGGGCAAATATTGTCCCTTAATTGAAAATGTGTAACTGCAGTAAGTGGATATGAGAGGGTGCACAGAATGATGTTAAATCCCTCAGGGGGTACGACACTCTAAAACATTTGAGAACCACTAAAAAGCTTAAATGAATTTGTCTAAAGAGAAAAATTATAATGACTATTTTGTCTACAGACTACATATAAAATAGCTATCAAAATTAATGTTGGTAACTGTAGCTTGACTAAAAGTAATGACTTAAACTTGACAAAAATGCAATGACTTTTCGTCAACTAAAACTAGACAAAAATATGAAAGACAAAAATGACTAAAATGTGACTAAGACTAAAGAGCATTTTCATCTGAAGATAAAGACTAAGACTAAATCAAAAATGGCTGCCAAAATTAACACTGCCTCATAGAGATCAATTTTATTGATTCAATGCATTTACCAGCACTGATGCCATTCATTGGAAATCCCCTTAAGAATTAAAAGGATGCTAAGACAGAGATTTCACTTTCCTTGGACATGACAACCTTTTTTAATGAATAGATATGACCCTGGACCACAAAACCAGTCATAAGGGTAATTTTTTTTTTTTATATATATATATATATATATATATATATATATATATATATATGAAAGCTAAATAAATATGCTTTCCATTGATGTATGGTTTGTTAGGACAATATTTGGCTGAGACACAACTATTTGAAATTCTGGAATCTAAGGGTGCAAAAAAATTAAAATATTGAGAAAATCACCTATAAAGCTGTTCAAATGAAGTCCTTAGGAATGCATATCCACTCACAAAAATACATTTTTGATATATTTACAGTAGGAAATTTACAAAAAATATCTTAATGGAACATGATCTTTACTTAATATCCTAATGATTTTTGGCATAAAAGAAAAATTGATAATTTTGACCCATACAATGTATTGTTGGCTATTGCTACAAATATACCCGTGTGACTTAGGAATGGTTTTGTGGTCCAGGGTCACATATATGACTCGGGCTGATGCAGGTAATTACACATGCTCAGATAATTTCTCTCACATTCACTGTCTGTTTAGGCTGGTTAAGTCAAAATCTATGGAGCCTCTCTACAAATCACCATGGTAACATAAACATCATGTTATCATTACTAACTTATTTAATATTCAGTACTCATACGCAAAGTGTAAATTGAGAAGGGCATAACCTTACGGAAAAAGATAACATGCAAATATTGCGGTTGTTGTGGTTCTTGCATTCTTCTGCAGTTGTCTTGTCAGTAGCACAGTTTTACGATATTGTGGTTATTGCGACAACCCTATGCTGTGGAATAAAAAACAAGGAAGAGGCACAGTTTACAACAAAAGATACGATAAACAACAATGAAGAGTAACAGAAATATGTGCTCAATTTGTTGTGCTCTTGGTCTTTTGTATCCATAATGTTAATAAAAGCACAGGCAAAGCAAATCATTTTATGAAATATGTAGAGAATATGAACAATTATGGGGCGCATGTCCTTTCTGCTTTATTACCAGATTGAAATAATCCATAATACAAGTGGTAATCTGAACAACAATTTCCATTCCATTCAAGTTCAAAATGCCACGGCCGCTGCAGAGCGAATATATGAATATTCATGTATACTCCACACGTTAGAACAGTTTCTCACAGGATCTGAATAATTCACAGTATGACGCATCCCATCAAAAACTAATTGAACCCATTATAATCTGGGGCACGTTAACGCACTGGCTTCCATAGGCGAAGGCCAGGGGCCTGCACTGAGGAGGGGCCTACTGGTTGCAAGAAAAAAAAAAAATCAAATAATTATTTGTATATATGGGAGTGTGCAGCAGTGACAACAGCATTAAACAAACTCGCACACCCGTATGTTTTCAGGACTTTCAACTGCATTTTCGGTAAAGCCCTGCCGTGTGAACGGTACCGGACTGGATAACTAGTTTTCTGTAACATCATTCAGTGCAAGAGAGCCGCCCTGCTGGAATCAAAATATTGTTTAAATTTGATATTTATTTTTTTTTAATTTTTTTTTTTTACAAATAACATAAATTATACATACTTTACTTTGAAACATGCAGTGCTGTTCCGCTTATAGAGCAGTTTGAAATCACAAATAGCCCACATTTATGCCAAGTGATTATTATGATCTACTGCTGATGAATAAAACATTTTATATAATTTATGTTATTTGTATCATGGAGCTGTAGCCTACCTGTAAACTTGCATTTTGGCTAGAAAAATGTTGATGGATTTTCTTTTCATATTACCTCTGTTTAATGCCTATAATAATGTTGTTCCATGATAGGTTGTCAGGTGTGCCATGGAAAATGATCAAATTCCAAAAAATATGTAAAAATAAATGCTATAAATGAGAATATATCATCGCTGTCAGACCGAAACCTCGAGTCTCTATATTGCAACATATTTGTTTTATAAAACTAATGCTATTTGTCATCCTTTACATCTCTATGTGGGGTTTCTACATTATTTGGCTGGAAGCTATAAAAAAAAAAAAAACTGGGGTAAGAGGGCTTACCGTAATGCTGTAGCCCAGGGGCCTTTGGTTATCTTAATCACCATTAACTACACTGGACACATTATACAGATGCCTATTCAGTTTCTGATATACTCCACACATTTGAGTCTGCTGACAACAGGACAAACAGTAGAGTAAAGGAAACAGCTTGTTTGTGTTTTTGTAGCCAGCATCAGGAGCAAGTGGATGTTTTTTTTTAATGCCGTCCCGGATTGTGTTAGATGATTATGTTTTTTCAGTGCATTTCACTGTAAATAAACTGTTATTAAAAGATGAAGCAGTAAACTGTATTGGGTCTGATGGCAGCTGCATCGCAAACCACAAATAAATAATTTCATAATGATCTGTCTGTAAATGACAGTTCCCGTCACTGCTACGCTGATGATACACACATTTACATAAGCATTACACCTGATTATTATTATTTCTGTTCTGAGTCTTTGCATCTTTGCTGACAGTCTCTCTGTGCCTTGCATTGAGCTCATTTCTGTCTTTCATTTGTTTTCTTTTTTGTCTCAATATCTCTGCACTGTCCTGTTTCCTTTTCTGCAAATACTCTGCTCTGTGTTTAGGTTCTCAATCTAACTGCACTGCCTGTAAAGTCACTGCTTCTCAGCTGCACTCAGTTTGGCCATACTTGACTAATATGGAATTAGATTTGTGCCAAATGTTTTGAACGTAACTTTTCAATAAATTAATAAAAATATGAATTAAAAAATTATGAAAAAACTCTTTGAAATTGGAAAAAAATAATTCACTGTGCCATTCTGAAACAAATCTCTCGTGTGGGCGGGGTTTTGATTGACAGTGAGTTTTTAATTGACCTGAAAGTGAAGATTTCATTGTTGTGTTTTCAAGTGTGTGTGTGTGTGAGAATCTGAAAGTGGCTTCCTATTTTATTTTAGCAACAAAGTTAGAAATTTTGTCTTTAAATGTCATTTTTATATTCTTTCTTTCACTACTTTGTAAACATTATGGGCCCTATCATATACTCATGGCACGACGCAAGTGTTTTTTGATAGTTTCAGCCTGACGCAGTTATTATTTTTACATCCTGCGCCACGTTGTTTAAATAGCAAATGCATCTGTGCCCATTTGTGCACCCATGGGTGTCCTGGTCTGAAAACGAGGTGTGTTCAGGCGCATTGTTGGCACGTTACCATTTTGAGGAACTGAAAACAACTGCACCATTGACCAACTGAAAACTGGTTTAAAGTCAATGGTGCAGTATTGTTTTTGGTATTTAAAGAGCGCGTTAGTAATATGTGCTTATATGCAGGTGCACAACATGCGTACACTCTGCTTATTACACACACAGCAGCACACAAACATGCCAAATATTACAAATAAAAAGATTACAATGTAAAAGATTATTATTGTGTGCATAAAGATAAAAATGCTTTGGTGGAATCCGGCTTGTCCTGGTCTGCTCCCAAATGACTGTGTGTTACTGATGTCTGACTGCCAAACTAATGTGATGTGGATTGTTGTTGTGTGTTTGTAGGTTGTCTGGCTGTATGGTGACAGAGGAAGGCTTTCGTTATGTGTCTTCAGCTTTGAGTTCAAACCCCACAAACCTGAGAGAGCTGGATCTGAGCTACAATCACCCCGGAGATACAGTCAACCATCCAATCCACAGACAGCTCAAACTCAAGTATGTTAAACTTCTACTATGTTCTAGTGCACTTCTACAACTTAAATTTAATTAACATAGTAGTAATAAGTAATACATAATAGTAAGTAATATAATACAGAAAAAATAAATTAGAGAATTGCATAGCTGTAAAGTAGCACATTAAAATCCTCAGTGTTAAATTTTCACTTGCTTTATGTCTAAATGAGTCCAATCTACAAAGAGTAAAAAAGTAACACTAAAACATTGTTGAAGCTAATAAGATAATTAAATGTTTAAGTGATGATTGAGCATTAGTGATGAACTCGTGCTGTTCAATGTAGATTCAATGTAGAAACGATGTTTCACATCGAAACAATGTTGATCTCCGACCAACATCGATCCAACATCTTTTTACTCATCAAAGGCTACGTTCAAAATTCAAGTCAAATTTTTTTGCATGTCCGATTGAAATCCGATCAGACAGTGTGAATGGCAAAAGATCACATGAAATGCAATTTTTGCAAATCTGTTTCAAGCTACATTCATATGTTGTTTGAAATCCTATTCAGATTCCAATCGGATACACAAATAATCAGAATTGGACTGACAGTGTGAACGTCAAGTCAAGTCATCTTCATTTATATAGCGCTTTTCACAATATATATTGTTTTAAAGCAGCTTCACAGTGACAATAGGAAAATTCTTATCGAGCTAAAGTTGGATTTGGATTGAATCACTTCTGTTGTAATAATGGTTAATTATTACTTTAGGGGCTGCTTAAATGACACCTTTCCTAATGAAAACCGAATACCTTTAATGCATTCTTGCCGTTCATTTACGTGTTTAGTCTATAGGTTTGCATGTTTGAGTGTGTATGTGTGCAGAAGCTTGGTCTTTTTAAAAAAGATATATTTGCCAAATTAATTTACTGGTCCGCATAATACAGAAAAATTTGTTGTGTCCGCGTATCTATGCAAACTGGAATAATTTTGAAAACGTTTTATCTATACATAGGGAAAGGAAAGGGAAATGGGCCTTCGCAGGGGATAGTTTAGTTGAAACGTCAGGGCTGCGTTATCATCATGTCTAGATGCAGGTCCTTCGTCTCATTTGGATGTAGCCAAAGTCATGCTGAATCAACACTTAGCTTGATATCTTATGTTCATCCACTGTAGAGCCAGCGGTAATGTCAGAAGAGCTGGCTGAGATCAGGCTGTTCTCGGCAGGTTCGTGAGTGCTGAACGGCCGCTGGAGCTCACATATCCCAAAACATCTGATCAAATGTGCAAATAGATGCTATCATTATAAATAAACTGCAGATTTGAGGTTTAAACAACAACATTCTCACTTGAAAGAGTCGTAACTACATTCCGTGACACAACAACAGTAGTGTTTGTAAAATTATAATGGGTTTTCTCCTCCTCTGTGAGAAATGCTGCCTGTCTAGAACACACAGACACAAACGGAGTGATATAAAACAGTGAACAGACCCAGTGCTGATACTGGTGAAATATCATACTCCTGGAAGACTCTCAGCCAATCAGATCCCAGGACCACAACTAACTGTTGGATATAGTTATATAGTGTTTATGGTGTTAAAGTTGTCAATTTAAAGGGGATCTATTTATGCCCCTTTTCACAAGGAGAAAAGTCTCTGGTGTCCCCAGAATGTGTCTGTGAAGTTTCAGCTGAAAATACCCCACAGATCATTTATTATAACTTGTTAAATTTGCCCGTATTTGGGAGTAAGAAAAACACACTTTTTTGTGTGTGTCCCTTTAAATGCAAATGAGTAGTGTTGTCCAGTTTGTGAACAAATTGTTCCCCAGATAGCAACATTGTTTCTGCCCAGATCCAGCCCACATCTGGCACATGCGGAATGATGATCTGGCCCACATTTGGCAGGAATGATGGCACTTGGGCAGACCGCTCCGGTTTGCCAGATCTGGGCCACAAGCAGGCCATAGAAATGCCACATGTGAGCCAAGAGCAAAGAAATAAAACAACTGGACCTTATCTGATCCACAAAATCTTTTTATATTATTTATAGAGTCATTAACAAGCCTGTTATCAAGCAGAATCACTGAAGGAAAGAAGAAAAAAAGAGACGAGCGGAAACACAAGAACTACAACTGACTTCAGCCACAGGCTTAGATGAAATCAACTGAAGATAAAAGACATTAAATCTCTGAAGATCTGATTAAACAACTCCACAAACAGCATTCATCTACAGAAGTTCTTATTGAGAATTAACAGAAGTTTAACTCTCATGTTTGTTTCATTTGAGGTTACCATGATGGTGATTGATGTTTCCATTAGTTGGCCTCTTTACTTTTTTTAACAAATATATATATTTGTTTTCTTTGGCTGCTGTGGTTCAGTGGATCAGTTAGAAGATTGAAGATAAAAAAGAGAAAACAAAAAAGCAAACAACATTGACAAACACAGATATCAGTAATCAGCATATGAGTCTCAACAATGGTGACAATAAACAAAATATTCAGATAATCAGATCAGCTGCATAATTTATCTATGCTCTGATGCATTCTGGGAGTTTTGTACTATGGTACCCAGCATTATTTGCAGCTACATGACACTTTTGATTGTCACCATTGTTGAGATTCATGTGCTGATTCTTGATGTCTTTGTGTGTCATCTCAAAGTACTTTTTTTTTTTTTTTTAATTTTCTAATTTCTGCAATACAGCTGGATCTCACGTCACTGAAACACAGGGTTTGTAATATTAATAGCACAAAACAATTTCTTACATTTAAACAACATCAGTGATTCAGGCCATTTCACAATGGTTATAAAACCATCAATAGCTAATAGCCAACACCTGATCTCACTTCAATTTTTGTTGCTACAGCAAATGTGCTTGCCAAACACATTATCACAGCAGCCAGAATAAACAAATACATAATAAAAGTTAAGAGGCCAACTAATGGAAACATCAATCTCAATCATTGTAACCTCAAATGAAACAAACATGAGAGTTAAACTAATTCTCAATAAGAACTGCTGTAGATGTATGTCAGAAATAAAGTCAGTCTGGTTAGCAATAAGTGAAGCTGGTAATGCTGTTTGTGGAGTTGTTTAATCAGATATTCAGAGATTTAATGTATTTTATCTTCAGTTGATTTCCTCTAATGCTGTGGCTGAAGTCAGTTGTAGTTCTTGTGTTTCTGCTTCTTGTGTCTCTTTTTTTTTTTTTTCTTCTTTCCTTCAGTGATTTTGCTTGATAACAGGCTTGCTAATGCTGAGATGACTCTATAAATAATATATAAAGATTTTAGTTCTGGTTTATTTACCTTGCTCTTGGCTGACATGTGGCATTTCCATGGCCTGCTTGTGGCCCAGATCTGGCAAAAAGGAGCGGTCTGCCCAAGTGCCATCATTCCTGCCACATGTGGCCCAGAATCATCATTCCGCATGTGCCAGATGTGGGCCGGATCTGGGCCGACACAAAATTGCTATCTGGGTCTTTTGAACCGGTTCTTTTTAGTGAACCGGTCGAACCAGTTCACCAAATCAGACTGAATCATTCTAAACAGTTTGCGTCTCGAGTCAGCGCTGATCCACAAGTTACTCACTTTTGGACATGCCTGACAGTCCTTCCAACTCGAAATTACCCGGAGTATATGTTACTCCAGTTACTCCAACAGTTCACTGAACTGAGACATGCTGTGCTGAGAGAACTGATGAGCACAAGCAGCTGATAGTGAGAATGCATGCTACAGGGGTGCTCGAGTCAACAGTTCTCAAATCAGTACATGAACTGAGGCATGAGGCATGTTTCTTAAGAATTCTGGTTCAACATCAAAAATTGTAACAAAATAAAACATGTTGGAAACATGTTTATCACATAATTACTGTCTTATTACTTTATTATTTAAAAAATTGGATACAATGAATGGATTGTAAAACTGTCAGACTAACCATTTATTTGTTTTAATAATGCATAGAATAGCTTGTTTAATTTCTAAGTAAGTTGAAATAAATCTTGATGCAAAATAAATGTTTATAATACATTATACATGTGTTAATCAAAACAGTAGAAATGTATTAAACATACTGGAGACATGCTTTGACTTTTAGTTTTGTTCGACTACATTCAGGTTGCAGCAGTTCTCAGCTACTCGGCTCCTCCTTCTCCTTCTCCTCCTCGGCTCCAATACAGAACCGAGAACTGTTTCTTTCAGACACATTTGATACTGAGAACCGATGAGCTGGAGGTACTGAGCATGCGTGATAGCACCGTCTGAACTAAACTGTTTCTCTCGGGCATCTGATGATGTGCTGATACTATGAGCACGGGTGAACTGAGGACTTGAATGAGGGGCAGAATTTGACAAAATATAAGTTTCTTTAATAATAAATAAAACGTGAATGTGTTTGAATGTATTTTCATCTGCCGGGATGATAGAATTGACCTCATTATGTGAACCGGTGAACCGGTTTTTTGAACCAGTTCATTGAAACAAACTGTCTGAAAGAAGTTAGAACTTTTAGAATGAAACTGGACGTTTCTGAATGGTTAGTGGATAAATTTATGTAGTTGCTGTGGAGTTGATTCAACTCATCCACTAGCATGTGCCATCATGTTAATCTTTTGTGCAAATCCAGCGTTGAATTGATTCTCGTTTGTGAAGCAGTCTGGTGTAAAATGACGGTATGGTAACAACACTTCCTCTTCTCTAAAGCAGCCCAACATGGCCTCACCCCCTTTGTTGTGTGTTCTTGGGGGCAGGGTTTATGTGAATTTTAGGATTAGTGATGTCACAACCCAGGAAGAAGCTTGTTGTAGTCCCTACTAGCCATTTATTGTAGTCCTTAAAAAGCGATTTCTGTAAAAGAAAATATCTCCCTTTGCATTGAACTTTGAGCGTCGTAACTTTGCAGATGTTGTTTATGATCAAACAGCAACATTGCTAAAGTTAAAAAAGTCAAATCATAATCAACCACCCCTTTAAATAACTAAAACTTTCAAACGATAAGTTACAAACCTATAAAGCGAAAAAAAAAATTAAATGCTTAAAATATAAAACATTACAACTCTAAAGTGACATTGCTAATTCCAGTCGGCTACTCACTAACGTGGGTGTGTCCAGTTTGCAACGTGTGTGACCACTACTCACTATTCATAATATGTGTACACTAACTTGGATGGGTTAAATTTAGAGGACAAATTCAGAGTATGGGTTACCACACTTGGCCTTCACATGTCACTTTCGTTTATGTTTCTTCACTCTGTCGTGGTCGTCCCTCGAGGAACTGCCCTTTGTTGTCCGTTCCCGGGGGCAGGGTTTATGTAAACTTTAGGGTTATACATGTAAAATAAGAATAAAATCCATATTCAAATTTCAAATCACAGCATATCTAAACTAATTAATGACAAGCTATGTGGTTTAATAAAAATAAAAAAAAACATTTATTTAAATAATACTGACACACCAGTAAGATGGTTAGACTTTATAAGTTGGCAGTGCCAGAGACAAAGTTATGAATGCGATGGCCAATCAGAGGCGTTCAGATTAGTCATTGCTGAAAGGAAGAGTTTTGTTCAATGCGAGCGCTCTCTGACTGAATTCTGAAACTGAATGTAGAATTCTGAAATTCGTAGCCTTCGCCCACATGTTATATAACAAACTGTGCAGTGCATTTCACATAAAAAAATTTATATTTTATATTATTTTTACCACATCAGTTATTTTTGCTACTAATTTGCAAGTGTTTTGCTTTTCTTTGCTTTACCCCAGGCTTAAAGTAAAAAGATGACTATGAAAAATAATAGTATAATTTAATTAAATACATTTATGGTGAGATTACTACATTTTCATGTCAATCTGTGTTCATTTTGACCACAAACAATGCGCTGTCACTTTAATTCAGCATGTGTAGCACTGAAAAAACAGACTTGGTGTGTGAATGATTTTGCTGCACTGCTGCAGACACAACGCTCCTGAAACGCTTTGCCCGACCACATCCGTGGTCACATACACACTGTGTGAACCTGAAGTACAAACTGCAACTGCCAGACGTTACCCCATGCCAGGGTCAGAAATTAACTTTTCCATTAAGGGGCCCCTTGCAGTTGTTTTCCAGGGGCTTTTTTTTTTTTTTTTTTACCTTCATAAGTGCAATTTTTATGATTACCTGTGTTGTCTTTAATGTCGAAAACTTACATGTATTGACAGAAGCCATCTTTTACACTACAAAGGTGGAACAGAATGTGAAATAGCATAAATGTTTATTTACACAAACTGTTTAATATTACTTATAATTAATAAAAATAATTAATTAAAAATGAACCGGAACTTATTCCAGGGTCATTACTGTCAATTGAAGGAATAGTTCACTCAAAAATGAAAATTATCCAATGATTTACTCAACCGCAAGCCATCCTAGGTGTATATGACTATCTTCTTTCAGACAAACACAATTGGAGATATATCCTGGCTCTTCCAAGCTTTATAATGGGAGTGAATGGCGGTCATAATTCTGAAGCCCAAATAAGTGCATCCATCCACCATAAATATAATCTATACGACTCCAG
The DNA here is from genome assembly GCF_019924925.1 of Ctenopharyngodon idella. Classification (NCBI taxonomy): domain Eukaryota; kingdom Metazoa; phylum Chordata; class Actinopteri; order Cypriniformes; family Xenocyprididae; genus Ctenopharyngodon; species Ctenopharyngodon idella. Next base: position 54,117,131 of record NC_067222.1, read on the forward strand.
GGGGTGAATAAAGGCCTTCTGAAGTGAAGCAATGGGTTTTTAAAAAAAAAAAAAAAAAAAAAAAAAATCAAATCCATATTTAAAACTTCATCCCCCAGTTTCACAGACAAGGCTTAAGCTAGTCCTAGACAAAAATGCATGTTTGAGCTGTTTTAGATTATATGTAAAAAATATGTCAGTGCCATTATTTTATCTCAAGATGCACACCAGTAATGTTTTTTTCTAGTACTCATTTATAAAAGCTACTTAAATGCCATAATTCAGTTGTTCCCAAACTGGGGTACGTGTACCCCTGGGGGTACATGAGGTGACAGAGGGGGTACGCGAACAAAATGCCAAATGTTGCCGTTCATTTAATTCTTCCCCACCTTAAAATAACATTAAAACCGACCATATATTTTCTAACAGG